>NC_056729.1:1543495860-1543745860 GCF_019279795.1 Protopterus annectens | reverse complement strand
ATATGTTAAAAATTCCATAATTTCAACAGTACAAAAACATATTGCAATATACCACATTTTAAATGTTAAAATTGATAATTAAAACTTTTATAAACAAAATTGTTAAATGTCTTAAAACCTTGTTATATTGTAACTATTTTAAAGTACCAATGCTCTTTTAATCAAAACAGGGAGTAAAGGAACATGGTCATTAGGACCTGGTGTACTGTTTCCATTTAGTTTGATTATCCAGTGAACATCTTTCAAGTCTAATCAAAGTTCCCACCACCTTCCCCTTATGTTCAATGGTACCACTTCTAAAATACCAAATTTGAACTTAAGTGTGGTGTGACTCTGACAAGTCAGAGTGTGTTTGTAAAATGCATTAGTTAAATTACATTTGACTATAGCATACAAATGTTCCTATATCCTTGTTCTGAATCGTGTCTCAGTTTCCCCACATAGAAATTCTGACATGTTTGACAGATACTGATGTAAATCACACCTTTTATGTTGCAATTACCTTTCTGCAGTTTGCTGCCTTTCCTGCTTCCTTCGATGTGAATCACATCCCTGTCCAAAGGGATGACTCAGTGAGAATAATGAAATCCGATAAGGGAGGGGGGATTGTTCTGTTTAATAAACTAGATTATGTGAACAAATTTACTACGACATTTTCTGACACTGACAAGTACCAAATGTTTTCCAGGAATTAATTATTTTTGGATCATAGAAAAATTTAACTTTTCTTAGAAGATTCCCTTTTTCAGAATGCTATTACTGAGGACTTATGGAGTCTGCATGTCCTCCCCGTGGTTGGGTGGGCATTTGAAAGGCATGCGTAAATGGGCATGCCTTCATTGAAGGTTGAATGTCGAGCTGGCACCTCGGCATTCATGAAAATCTACTGTCAATCATTAGCGACCCCTAACCAGGAAAAGCCGAAAGACAACAACATTACTGAGGATTTATATGAATTCATAAAAAGTGACCACCCCCTAATACCTATTGCTTTAGGTATCCCGAAGAAACATAAAAATGTGCAACACCCACCCTTCAGGGTTATTATCTCAGCCCAAAACAGTTCCCACCTATTCCTTGTGTACCTTTGTAGACAGAATTTTCAAAGAATCTTTAAAACCAGTGCACTATTTACTTAAGGATGCTTGGGATTTTTTAACTAAATTTAATGCTAGGTGGTACACTGATAATTGCATTTTTTCCACAATAGGCATGGTTGATCTCTTTACCTTCATTGTCCATCATGTGGGTTTAGACCTCTTTTATGAAGCTATTATGGAACTTACAGCCCTCAATGAAAACATGATCAATTTCATTATGGCAACTATGGATCACATCCTGTCCAATAACTTTTTTACATTTGAAGGAGAATATTATAAGCAGGTGCAGGGTGAAGCAATGGAGGCTACTTGTGCCCCCCATGTATGCAAATCTGGGATTATATGCCTGGGAGAAAAAAAATATTTTCACCAGTGAGTTTAGTCAGTTGTGGTCCACATATTTTCGTTATCTGGATGATATATTCATTCTTTTGAAGGGCGAACAGATAGACATTACAGGTTTCTTGGACCACATCAACCAGATATGCACTTATTTTAAGTTTACATCCCATTGCTCCAATGATTCCATCAATTACCTACATGTGACGATTTCAAAGGACAGAGAGAATGGTACTTTTGTAGCTAAAATCTTTAGAAAAGAAACCTTCTCTAATAGTTATTTGGACTTGTAATAACAAACGAAGATGGACTACCACAAAAAAGAAAAATGAAATTTAATGCCAAAGATAAGCGCTTTCACGTACAACCAATATACGCTTCATCAGATCTTAAAATACAACTGATAAATTCTCATTTTTTATATATAACAATAGATTGAATAATTAAGCATGTTCAATTAATTAATTAACTGATTAAGCAATCCATTAAGATTCTTTGCCCTAACTTTTTTAAAAAGCCCATCAATTCTATAAGTGTAAAGGTATAAAAATAAAAAATAATTTATACAGTAGATATCAGTGAGAACCTTTCTAGAAATGTATATATATATATATATATATATATATATATATATATATATATATATATATAAAACATCTGTTATAATATATGAAAAATCTGATGCATCTATAACATAATCTACACAATAATTAAATAACAAAACATTACTAAAACACTACTTATAAAAATATAACTTCATACTATATCATAAGCTATATAATAACTTAAACTATTTCAAATTACGTGCTTCAAGAATTGATTTTATCGTAATAGATTGATTAAGACATGGTGCTTGATGTGCACATAACTTAAAAATCCATTGAAGTTCAATAGTCTCCAGATGGTTCATATTGTTCCCTCCTCTCTTGTTTGGAACTACTAACTGTAACACCTTAAATGTGAACATATGGCCCTCATTCATCATAATATGTTTGGCTAAAGCATTCAATGAATTTTGTTTCTTGATATCATATAGATGATTATATATTCTATCTTTTAGTCTTCTTGTTGTCATGCCAACATAAAAGGCATGACATTGTTTACAAGTTGCCAAATATATAAGATTAGCATTATCACAAGAAGCAAAAAGCCTAGGTTTAAAATTATAGTTCAAGACAGGGTGTATAAACTCCTGGATGTCACTAATCGAGTCACAAGAATTACACTTACCACATGGAAAAGTACCAAACACCTTCATTTTATTACAAGGTTGCCTAATATTTTTATGACTATAATCAGAACATAACAGTCTCTTCAGGTTTTTACTATTCCTATATGTAAAACTTGGTGTTTCACCTACTAACTTACCAAAGTCAGGATCTATTATAAGTATATGCCAGTGTTTTCATATAATTTTCATTACTTCTTTGTTATCATTAGTAAATCTTGTCATAAAGGTCACTTTTTGATCGCTTTTATTGTGACTAACATACTTCAAGCCTTTTTGTCTAATATGAGTCTGTTCAATTCCATGTATAACTTTATTAGTGATAATAGACTCTCTCAAATTCTTAACCATGGAACTGCTATAGCCTCTTTCAATAAAGAGGTATTCCAATAGGTCAGCCTGTGCAATTAACTGTGTAGTTTCTCTGCATAACTTGGTAAGCCTGATGAACTGGCTCTTAACAATATTTGGAAATATAAAACGTGGATGCATGCTGTCAAAATGAAGCAATGTATTCTTCCAACATGTCTTCCTATATAGGTTGGTAGTTAAGTAGCCATGTAAATCTTTTGTAATAGTAATGTCAAGAAAATTGATCTGAGAAGTAGAAAATTCCATTGTAAATCTAAGGAAATCAGTAGTAGATTCTAGATAAGAAACAAAATCATTCAGCTCATCTACAGTACCATTCCAAAAGAATAGTACATCATCTACAAATCTCCTATACATTAGAATTTTTGTATAAAAGACAGTATTAAAAAGGTGTTTCCTTTCCCAGTGATAGACTACCAGGTTTGCATATGTATTAGCACATGGGGTGCCCATTGCGACACCTCATCTCTGCAGATATAGTTGGTTGTTAAACATAAACACATTATTATTTAGAATAATGTCTAATAGAGTACACAGTAATATTTGTTCATCATTGGTAAAATCAGAAATATGATTTATTAACTCTCTAATGGCTTCTATTCCATAGTCATTAGGAATTGAGGTGAACAAGTTTTTTACATCTAAAGTGACTAGCAAACATGTGTTAGGTAATCCTTCTTTAAATAAAGAATCTAATGTATTAATTAGTTGGTAAGTATCTCTTAATATGGTAGGTATGTTCTTAACTAATGGACTGAGTATTTTCTCTATATATATATATATAGATATAGTCTCTGTTATCCATCTCTCACCTGCCACTATAGGACGCATTGGTAAAGGTAAAACATTTTTGTGTATCTTAGGCAAACCTTTTATATAGGGTACAAGAGGATGTTATATTAAAAAATAATAATTATACAGGTCAAAACTAATTTGTCTGCACATCAGGAGGTCATATAAGTCATTGAGTATCTTACTTATTAATTTATCTAATATGTCTTGATCTATCAAAAGATAGGTGTTAGCATCATGTAACATTTCATTCATACTGTCACAATAATCTTGAGTGTTCAACGGTTATTTGGACTTCCGTAGTTGCCACCCATCACATAATAAGAAAAACATCTTTAAAGGACAGTTAATGATGGCATCCAAAATGTGTTCCAATAAGGAGGCATTCCAGAATGAATTTAAAGTTATTACTAATATGTTCAAATTGAGAGGTTACCCTGACAAACTTTTAGCAAATATTGATAACGATCCTTTGGATGGTTGGGGTAATAAGTATAAACCACTTCTTTGTAGTGGGGCATCAGTATCCCAAATCAACAATCCTCACAACATGAGTGTTACAAGGCTCAGTAAGGGTATGGTTATACCATATGAAGAGGGTGAAAGAGCTGTCAGAAATATATTTAAAAAGAAATGGAATATTTTTAGAGGTAACCAGGAGATTTTCAACATTTTGGGCTCTTCTCCAAATTTTGTTTACAAAACTGGATGGAACATCAAATATTTGATGGAACATCCTATACCAACAACCCCCCAAGTTTCAAAGGTACGACCAGGAGTGGACGTTGTAAACAGTGTCCCTACATTTTGGACAGGGATATGATTCACATCAAAGGAAGCAGGAAAGACATTAAACTACAGAAGGTTAATTGCAACACAATAGGTGTGATTTACAGCAGTGTTTATCAAACATGTCAGAATTTCTATGGGGGGAAAACTGAGAGAAAACTCAGAACAAGGATATACAAACATTTGTATGCTATACATATGTTATATAGTCAAATGTAATTCAACTAATGCACTTCACAAACACACTAACTTGTCAGAGTCACACAGCACTAAGTTTAAATTTGGTATTTTAGAAATGGTACCATTGAACATAAGGGGAGGGTGGTGGGAACTTCAATTAGACTTGAAAGAAGTTCATTGCCCTGTTTTGAAAAAATGAGCATTGGTACTTTAAAATAGTTACAATATAACAAGGTTTTAAGACATTTAACAATTTTGTTTATAAAAGTTTTAATTCTCAGTTTTAACATTTAAAATTAATATTTCTCTTTGGTATATGGCAATATGTTTTTGTACTGTTGAAATTATGGAATTTTTAACATATATATTTTGTTTTGGTGAGTATATGTTCTCTTAAATAGTGGCATCATTGTTGTATTGAGTAATTGTTATTAGGGAATGATATATAAGTATGATTCATTTGAAGCTTCATTTGTTCTGATGAAGTCCCAGAGTGAATACTAAGGGATGAAAGATTTTAACCTTTGGAGCTGATGGTTTTGGAATAATGCTAACCTTTGGAGCTGATGGTCTTGGAATAAAGCTAACCTTTGGAGCTGATGGTTTTGGAATAAAGCTGTTTTTATATAAACTTTTGGTGCGGAGCTTATGATGGAGTTGAGCCCTGGAGCACTTTTATTCATTTTCCTTTGTTTTATTCAAGTGCTCATTTCAAACGTTTTTTTGCAGTTAATAGATCTGAGAGAGATGCAGTGGTGAGAGTTGTAGGTCTGGTTAGCAGCCAAACTTACTACTTTCTTAGAAGTGAATTTGAGTTTAGTTTTTAGAGAGGATTGTAGGTTGGTTAAAATCTGTGCGCCATAGAGAAGACTAGGAAGAAGGTAGGAATAAGAGTCTGGAGTCTTTGGTGAGGAACTTTTTATTTCTATACAGGAAGCCTAGTTTATGGTGTCTTTTTTATGCAATAGTGGACATGTAGGTCAAATTTCAGTTGATCGTCAATGATCACATCCAGGAACTTGGTAAGTGTTGCTGTGTTAATGGCAGTGTTGCTTAGAAATGAGATAGAAAAGGTATGTTTAAGATGAGTGAGGGATTTTAGGATGAACAAGAGAAGTTTTTTTTTTTTTGGGGGGGTGATTATGAGTTGATTATCAGTAAGTCAGTTTTCAACAGAGTTAAAAGAGTTTTGAGTTAAACGTTGAAGGTCAGAGAAGTTATCAGAAACAGAGCTGATTGTGGAATCATCAGCATATTGTGTAAGGGAGGAGTGAGAGCAGGAAGTGTGGAGGCCGTTAGTGAAGATGTTAAACAGAAGAGGACCAAGTATGGAGCCTTGGGGAACTCCCATCTTGATGGTGAGCAAGGAAGAGAAGGAAGAGAGCCATTTGACAGACTGTTGTCTGTTAGTGAGGTAGCTTGAGAACCATGGAATAAGATTAGAGAGATGAAAATCAGACAATTTTGTGAGGAAGTTGGGGTAGGAGACAGTGTTGAATGTTTTAGAGAGATCTAAAAAAGACAGGAATCTAATTTGTTATTGTCTCTGGCTTGAGCTATTGTTTGCATGAAAGAAATTAGAGCTGAAGTAGTGCTGTGGTTTGGATGGAAGCCATGTTGGGTGGGAGTTAGTAAATTTTCATGAAGGAGATAGTTCATGAGCTCCTTGAATGCACATTTTTAAGTAGTTTAGAGAGAGGAGACAGGATGACTATGGGCCAGTAGTTTGATAGTTCAGTGGAGTTTCCTCCCTTATGGATTGATATACAGTGGATATAAAAATTGTACACACCCCTGTTAAAATGCTAGGTTTTTGTGATATAAAAAAATGAGACCACAATAAATTGTTTCAAAACTTTCCCCACCTTTAATGTAAACTATAACCTGTACAATTCAATTGAAAAAACAATTAACTCTGTTAGGGGAAAAAAATAAAAAAATAAAAAAACGTTCAGCAGCTGGTTTCATAAGTGTGCTGAACAAGGATAGAATAACAGTCATTTGCCTATCAGGGACCAGAATCCCCCAAGTTATATATCCAATCAAGTCTTTGCACCCCAAATACTGCTATGATTATGTCATAGTCCACATAGGTATAAATTACCTGAAATGTACCTCCCTAGACTATATGGAACTGTTGGGCTATGTGTAACAGGCTGGTATGTGACTAGCATTGAGCAGCATTCTACCTTCAAAAAGGATGATGCCACAATAAGAACAGAAGATGATTGACTTTAAAAACTGGCTTATTTTTTGCTGTTATTCTAGTGGAATGCAATGTTTGTTAGTGAGGGAGGACATGATTAACAAACCACATTGCTTTGCCAAAGATGGTTTGTGCCTGTCCTCTAGGTTTTTGAATACTGGTCAAAATATTGTCTTCCCCATAGAGACTTTTTTAGGCAATGCCAGATTGACAAACCTTCCAACATAGCAAAATCTACCCAAGAAAATCTAAAGGTGTTACTGATCAGTGCCAAGAGTCTAAGCGAAAAGCTCCACGCCCTTGAAGCTCTCCTCAACTTGGAGAATGCAGACATCTGCGCAGTTACCAAGACATGGCTTAAAGCAGCAGAGAGCACCCCAGCAGGGCAAAGATTCACTGCCTTCTACACATTTAGATCAGTAACTGCAAACTAAACCAAGGATATACCCTTTGAGCCTGAAGAGCAGGGTCAGTCCACCCAAACATTCTACATGTATGCATTATGATAGTGAAGCTTTAATATTAGCAGTGTTACTTGGTAGCTCTCAGTGTGCTAATAACACTGACTGTTTGAGCCTTGTGTACCCCTCCAGCTTGTGTAGTAATCCTAACTGTCCGCTAGACAATATACACTTAATTCAGGTCCTTCATATTCTCTGTGATTAAAACTTAACCCTCAAGCAGCCCTCTCAGTGCTGTTTGCCTTAGTTTTGTATGACTTGAGCCCTCCTGTTTATTTGCATCTCCATCTTCATTTACATTCCCCTTCATTGCTAATGTATCTCCCTACTCTAATTTGTGCACAAGTTGGCCACTAATAAGTGAGTTAATGTGAAGTCACACTCCCAACCTTAATAAACTTTTCTGTCTCTTGTCTCCTTCACTTTACAAGTAGAGTTTGTATTACTACTCACCCCCTCTGAGGCCTTCACTCATAGCTTTCCACTACTTGCCTCTCTGGTTTGGCTGATTTCTTTGCATTGCAACTGGTTCACACCCTTTTTGCTACCCCCACCCCCAATACTAAGTCTATATTAGATTCATGCTGTTTATGGAGCCATCTTTAAATTACTTGTCTCCCATCAGGACAAGTGCTCATCAGCAGTTGAATTCTGCTCACTGGTAAGCCATTAGACCTCAGGAAATTCTTAGTGTTGTTTTTAGCTAATGATTTGATCACTAATTAAAGAGCTACTAGTGGCAAATATAATCTTCTTTACCTCCACAAGTGTGTACTATCAATCTGCAGTATAAAACTAGAGAAATAAAATATAACATCTGCATTATAAAACTAGAGAGATACAATATAACATTTTACAATTACTTACCTTGTGTGCTCAGAAATCAGGTACTTCGTGGTTTGGTTTGGCCTCGCTCTGCTCGCCTTCTCTGTGCTTGGGCTTGCTCCACACCCCACCCTGGCCCCAAACTACCCGCCCCCATTGATGCTAAATTTAAAGCTCTAAAAAACACACCCCCTTCACTATAACCTATCAAAAATAACCTCCAAGATCAAACCAACCCCCTCCCTGCCACTAATCTTGCTAGTCTTATTAATTTACTCCTGCTCCAAATACAGTTCCAACATAATGCCCCAACCAGGCACTATGTTAGCCCTCAAAATACTGCTACTATTTTCACTGTTACCTCCGTTACTCATCCCATATCTCCTTAGCACCTATGAAAATCAGCCCTACCTATGTTTCCACAAACCAAAATCCCAAACTATCACTACATCAATATCAAACAATACTGACCACTTCATAATTCCCCACATACCTGACCCCATCATTCCTAAAATCTACCACCCGATTAGACTCCGGTATATCAGCCCCAAAACTAAACAATACCAAAAATTTATAAACAAAATTATGAAACTCATAGTTAGCTTACATTACAGCCTGACAATGGATGGAGACATCCACCCAAACCCTGGCCCATCCCAACCTGCTGATTCCAGTTACCAAACTAATATTCCTTCTAACATGACACTGGCTAATAAGCCCCATAATTCTCTCCTGACCTGCCAACTAAATATCAGAAGCATAAACGATAAGGTCAATAATCTGCATGCCCTCTTAGCAGTTTACTCCCCAAATGCTTTATGTCTTACGGAGACCTGGCTAAAACTGGTAACTAAAGATAATAAGGTAATACCACCAGGTTACGACATACTTAGATTAGATCATACTACTAGGAAGGGTGGTGGGGTAGCTGTACTCTGTAAAAATACACTAGATGTTACTATGGTCTCCCTACAGCTACCCCAGTTTAATAATGCAGAAATTCTTATTACCAAACTACAGATTAACAATAACAAATGCATAAACATTGTCTGTGTTTACATTCCCCCAGGTAATAATACAAACATTGGTTCATAGGTTCATAAGTGTGTACTAGGCTAATGGCCCTGGAGCCTTTACAAGCCTAGCCCATAGGATTATCCTGGCATCTTGTCACCCGAGCTTAGTTCCCAGTGCCTCTGTTGAGTAAAGCCACTGGAGTGATCCTTGGGGTGAATTTTCTATTTCCCATCCACTCATCAAGATTTCACTTCAAGAGGGCCAGTGAGGTCCTCTGTTTGACATGTATGGGAAGTCTATTCTATAGCATGGGCAGTCTCTGGGTTATGAACCTGTCTCTCCAGCATGTTCTGTTTATTGTAGTAATGAGGTTGAGGTCTCTGGAGCATGTGGTGCGGAGGGATTGGTATTTCATTAGATGTAGCATTTCTAACAAAACTGGGTCAGACATGGCTTTGTAAGTCAAGCAGAGATCGCCTCTAAGTAGGCGATATGAGACAGAGAATAGCTGGAGTTTTTTGAGTCTGTCCATATAGGACAAATGTTTAAGGCCTAGTATCCTCTTTGATCCTCTAGGAGACATCCTCCACTGGTTATCCAATAACTACCCACAAGAAACTATAGTGCTTGGAGATTTTAACATTGATTGGAACATCTGTTCCTTAGAATCTCCTACAACCCATGTCAGCCTACACAGTTTTACACAGCTCATATCATCCCTCACCAGATAGGCAAACCCAATAACAAAGACAATATCCTAGCTTGGATACTTATCAGAAGCCACCCCTATATGTACAAGTCAGGGACCCTCCCTGATGACCTAAGTGACCACTTACCTATGTACATTATCAAGCACAAGGTGGACAAACCCCACCAAACCACCTTTAAAACCATCAGAAATAAAAAGAACTTCAACTCCACCAATTTTCAAATTTAACTTAAAGATTGCAATTGGTCAGTCCTAAAGCACCTTTTACTGGACGATGTAGTAGCATACTTTAATTTCATATTCCTTACTATTCTTGATTCTCACACTCCTGCTCACTCCATTAGAACCAAAACAAAAAACTGCTCAATGGCTCTCAAAAGAGACCAAATCTAAAATCATAGCTAGAAATAAGGCATGGGACAAATGGTGTGCCACAAAAGACCCACTAGATCAACTCAGATACTGACAGCTAAGGAATCACACAAAAAAAATCTATTATACTAGACAAAAAACTACTACTACCATCTTCAACAGAAACATCACAAGAAACCACAAAGTTTTGGGCAGGAATACACAAACTTCTTCACTCAGGACAGTCCTCCACTCCTACCACCTCAGCTTCCAACCATAAATCCCCAGAGGATATTGCAAATATCTTCAATAGTTTCTTCACAGAGACTATCCAATCCCTAGTCAGCCAACTGGCACCCAGATGCTCCAACCCAAATTCTGCCACAGCCAATACCCCACTCCCCTTTCATTTTCAGAATGTTTCTATATCACTTATCAGTCTCTAATTAAGAAATTAAAACCAACTACTCTACCAGGTGATCTCCTCCCACCAGAGTATCTGCATAAAGCAGCAGATGCCATATCATACCCCATCTCCATCATAATCAACATTTTTATTTATTTTATTTTATTTATTGACATTTGTTAACTGGATTTGTCCAACTGGGCTTGTGGTCCATTTTTAGTGGAGACCCGGGGAGAAAAACTCCAGTAGTACATTTTAAACAAGTACAGTTTTAAACAATATTGATATAATAGGAGTTATAGCAAAACAATTATTATATGTTGGGTTGCATGCATAAAGTTAAAGTTGCATTAAAAAGAAGCTAAGTAACAATTTTACATTGATATAGTTCAATAGGTCAACAATAAAAAAATTTGTTTGTATAAAATTATGCAAATGCATAGTAGACACATTGGAGAGAGAGGTGTAATGAGGTACTAAGTATGGTCCTTTTGTGGGTACGTAAAGGGAAGGAAGACTAGGTAGGGTCATGGCAAGGGCAGGTTCTGGAATTGAGAAAATAAGCCTTTTAGTTCATTTTTAAAGTGTGAGGTGTGGCAGACTGAATGTAAGTCAAGGGGAAGGGGAAGTTTGTTCCAAGCATGTGCAATGGAGTGTTTGTAGAGTAGTTTGCCTACTGAGCTTTTTGGGTGGTAGATGTCAAGTAATTGTTGGTTAGAAGTAAGGAGGGTCCAGGATGGGATGTAGATGGAGACTAAGGAAGATAGAGATGGACAGAAGGAGGGTTTATAAAGAATAGAGTGTAGCATATAACAGAAATTGGTGAAGTTCAAGCCATTGAAGAGAGTTTAAAGAAATGCAGTGGTGTGAGTTGTATGGGGAGTTAGTAATGAATCTGGCTATTTTATGGTAAGTCTGTTGGAGTTTGTTGAGAGTGGAGGCCTGGATATTGGTAAGAACTGGGGCGGCATATAAGAGGGAGGGGAGGAGATGTGCCAGGCCCAGGGTAAGTCTAGATTCAGGGGTTAGGAATTTTTTGCTCCGATATAGCCTCAGCTCTCCTATCCTTCTCTAACACCATAAACCATAACCAAAATAATAGAAAGCTTTCCTCAGCCCTCTTTTTAGATTTCTCCAAGGCCTTCAATATGATCAACCACCAAATACTCATGCACATCCTTAAGGCATTCTCATTAAATATCTGCGTGTTTCAATGGTTCCAATATTACCTGTGTGGTAGATAACAATTTTTTGTTCCGATAAGCAGATCTAGTTTTTGGTTTGTTTTTTTTATACATTGGAGTATGTGTAGGTTGAACTTTAGTTCGTCATCGATAATGACCCCTAGGAGTTTTGTGTGGGTGTCAGGTTGGATAGTTGTATTGTTAGAAGATGTAATAAAAAAGGAGGTTTTGTGATGAGAAAGAGAACGGGGTAGGAAAAGTAGGAGTTTGGTATCTTTGGGATTTAGGATCAATAGGTTGTGATAGAGCCATTGTTCAGTTGATAGTAGGGCCTGTTGGGTCAGGGAGTGTAGTTCAGGAATGTTATTTGAGATGGATATAAGTGTGGAGTCATCGACATGCTGAATAAGGGAGGATTCTTTGCATGAGGTGTAAAGATCATTGGTGAAGATATTAAATAAAAGGGATACCAAGATGGAGCCTTGGGGAACACCAGTGGAGATGGTAAGGAAAGGTGAGGAGGATGAGAGCCATTTGACAGATTGTTCCCTGCCAGATAGGTAACTATTAAACCAGGCAAGTGTGGAGGGGATAGGTGGAGATTTGTGAGTCTGGATGGTAGTAGAGGATGAGAGACAGTATCAAAGGCTTTGGAGAGATCTAGGAAGAGACAGGAAATTAGTTTATTGTTGTCTAGGGCCTCTGCAATGATATGAGTGAAGGAGAGGAAGGCAGTAGTGGTGCTGTGGTGAGGACGAAATCCATGTTGGGCAAGGGTAAGTAAGTGGTGTGTGAGGAGGTGATTGAGAAGCTGTGAGTGAATACATTTTTCTAATATCTTGGAGAGGGGGGAAAGAATGGCAATGGGTCGGTAGTTTGAGGGGTCAGTGGAGTTTCCACCTTTATGAAGAGGGATAGTGAAGAAAGATTTCCAAAGGGTGGGGGCAGATGATTCCAGAATAGATTGATTAATTAGTATAGATATAGGATAGGCAATTGAGTCAGCAGCAAGATTGAGGAATGTAGGAGACAGATTGTCAGTGGAAGGAGAGCAAGGTTTTAGCTTGAGTAGTAAAGATTTGATGTAAGTAATGGGAACAGGCTCAAAAGAAAACAAAGTTGTGTTAGTGGGACTTGGAGGGGTGGGTGTCAAAGTAGAGTTTGGCTTAGAGGTTACCAGATTTTGGATGGAAGAGATAAAGTGTTTATTCAGGAGGGTAGCTGTTTCCTGAGATGAAGAGTTAGGATATGGGGAAGGAATAGAGGCCTTTCCAGGATAGAGGATGTTGTTGAGAGTTGACCAAAATTTTCGAGGATTGGATTTGTTGTTAAGCTGAGCAGAGCTATAGTATAACTTTTTGTCATTAGTTGTATGTAGGTTCAACAGAACCTTATCTGAAGCCACCATCCCCTCCATTTGGAAAATATCTCATGTAATACCACTCCATAAAGACGTGAGCTCCTTCGAACTGTCAAACTTTAGACCCATAACTATTCTGTCACCATTGGCTAAAATTATGGAGAAGTGTGTCCATAAACATAAGCTGTTGGATAACTCTCAGCATGGTTTTAGGCCACACCACAGTACCCCCACAGCTCTTCTATCATTCTCTAACACCATAAACCATAACCAAAATAATAGCAAGCTTTCCTCAGCCCTCTTTTTAGATTTCTCCAAGGCCTTCAATATGATCACCACCAAATACTCATGCACACACTTAAGGCATTCTCATTAAATATCTGTGTGCTTCAATGGTTCCACTCTTACCTGTGTGGTAGACAACAAGCCGTCCTATGGCAGGACAAACTATCAAACTGTCTACCCATCACCCTAAGTCCATACTAGGACCCCTTCATTTCTCTCTCTTTATTAATGACCTTCCCACTATCATCCCAAATGCTACCTGTATCCATTATGCGGATGACTCCACCTTGATTTGTTCAACCACCTCTCTGACAGATTTAATGACATTAACCCAGAATACTTTCAGTATAGTTGAAAACTGGCTCTCTAACCATCAGCTGATATTAAACCCTAACAAAACAAAGTTGTTTCTTTTCTCCCCCATTTGTAAGTCTTCCTCACTACTCTTTACCACAAAATCTAATAATGGTACCATTATCTCCCCAGATGCGCAAACCAAACTCTTAGGTGTCACATTAGACAACACCATCAAATTTGATATCCATGTCAATCAAGCTATCAAAACCATTAACAAAAAACTTGGCTCCCGCTATAAGATCAAACCTTATGTCACTCACTGAATTGCAAGCTGGCTTACAGACAGGAACCAGGAAAATAGGATTGAAGATACCACCTCCACAAAGAGGCCTGTCACCAGTGGAGTCCTCAGGGTTTTGTGCTGGGTCCGCTTCTCCTTGGTATCTGTTTTTCAGAAGTCAAGACCAATGTCAATGGCCTCTGGCTTATCAAATTTGCCCATGACTGAAAGCTAGATGCAGTCATAGAAACCCCCCATGATGCTAACATCTTACAGGAAGGTCTAACAAAGACAAATGAATGGTGCCAAAGCTACAACATAAAACTCAATGCCAAGAAATGCATAATAGTACCTTTTGGGATGTCTGCCATGCAGAGGAAACTACTTCATTGATGAAACACCCCTAAAAGTAGACACAGCAGTCAACGATTTGTGAATACATGTAAATAGTAACCTGGCTTAGACCGACATATATCTAATGTGGTAAGAAAATCATTATATGTCGCTCAACTTGCAAGTAAGGACATGGTATTTAAGTCCAGGGAAGTCATTGTGCCACTGTAATCAGCTGTCAGGAGACTCATCATTGAATTTAACTCCCCTTTTCAGTATGTATCTGAGCAGGCACATGTAACAAATGAAATGTCCAGAGACAGTCCTCACAAAAAAAACACAGGAGGTAAACACAATGTCCTATATAGATCACCTCAAAGCCCAATCTCTGTACTCTGTTTCCTACAGACTGCTGACACAAGATTTATGTCTGGCATACAAGGCATCCTTGAATCTTGCTCTGATGGCTGTTTTGCATATTCACGAAATGAACAGCACCAGAACTTTGCTTTTGACTTGAATAGTACATGTCGGAGGAACATGTATGTGTCTCAGAGAATTCCCATCCATGTGAGTAAATTCCTTTCCCTACCATGTTCAAGCGCAACCTGGATCAGTGCATGAGAAACCAGAAATTGACCCTTGGCCTTACACATACGTCACTGATGGACAAAGGCAACCATTAAATCATACCCTAACTAACACACGCCACTTAAAATAACCTCTAAGGCATATGAACTCATGGAATACATATGGTTTATACTCATGAACCTATAAAGTCTGGTATTAAGGACTGACTAGTGGCATTTTTGTGAAATAAATTGGAATATTTATGTTTTTTTTTCCTTGGAAAGGGATGGGCTAGCTGGGTTGTTGATGAAATAATGTGCACAGTTTAACATCAGACATTAATGGCTAGTGTGCATTTTGTGTCATTTTGTGTGAAACAAATTGGAATACAGTTTGAAAAACAACTAGAAATATCCCCAGTTTTAAAGGATTTTCTTGTTTTTGCCTAATATGGTTGGTCTGCAAGTTACCATTTTATTGTTTTCACAGCATACACTCTGACTTTACATGACTAGTATGCATATGCATGAAATATGCTGCAATATGTATACTCTGGGTGCTGTATTTGTGAGAATAAGTTGAAACTGTTCATGATTTTGCAGAATGGCACTAACTATGCTTGATCTTGACCTATTTCTAATAAAGTCTGAGGCTTTTAGGCAAATCACGGACAACTGCAATCATTAAATGCTGATAAACCTTTGACTTTCCGACCATTTAGAAAATACATTGCCAATGTAAACATTATTATTAAACCAATTTTCTGACTATATAAAAGCGATATTTAGACTTGCTCTGATTTTGAGCCTTTGTCGTTATTTTTTTTTCTTTTTGCTGTTGGCTGCCTCTGATTCTTATAGGTCCATCAATTAATGTTTGTCTAATTGCCCTTGCAGGTCATATTAAGCCTTCTCAATTATCTCATTTGTTGCTTAAAATTAACCTATCAGATTGCAGTTTAGATTCCCCTAACCCCTTTTAAGATTTATATTTATATATTACTCTAGTGATCATTGTTAGATCAAAACATAGATATTTGGAGGGGACCCATGCATTGAGATAAATCATTTAGAAGATACCTCTGTCCATCAGTAGTATAGGAGGAGTCCTGGTGTAAATGTCTTATCTACTATCAACTGATCCAAGTTATGCTTGAATGTGGTCAGAGATGAGATTTATTTTAGGTGAATCTGTTCCAGAGCAGTTGTATCCTTGCAAGATATATGTGTTTCTCCAAACCATTCTGTCAATGTTGCAGAAGAGGTTAAAAATCCTAGATCAAGTATTTTTGATCCCATTTGATATGTATATGTAAAGTAAGTCCTTCAGTAATGGATCTGAGGATGCCTTGTATGCTATACACAGGTCACTTCTTAGCAGTCTATAAAATCTTGAATAGCTATAGGGCTATAGGCTTTGTGGCAGCCCATGTAGATCATATTGTGGAGGTCTTGCATCATTATTCCAGCTGTTGCACATGCCTGGACAGACATATATGCCAAAAGGGGTATTATACTCAATGGTTGGCCTAATGATGTTTGAGTAAAGGGGGACAACTACATCCCTGCATGTAGCAGCAATCCCCTTGTTTATGAGCTGCACAGAATAGATAGACTTCCTTACCATAGTGGGCACATGCCAATCAAAAGTTAGGTCAGCTGTCCACATATGTTAACAGATTGTGAACTACTGGGTCACTGCTTAGTTGTGTGTTGTCAATATTGTAGTCCACTTTCCAGAGGAGACAATATGCATTTTTGGCATTTAACTTTAGTCCACTCAGGCACCAGTTATTTGCTTGGGCAAACCTTCCACTAGGATGGCTGAGTCTTTTGGGGATTTGATCATTGCTCCTAGCTTGCAGTTATCTGCAAACGTAATCAGCCAAAATCGTTTGGTATTGGCTTTTACTTCTGAGAAGGCAATGACAATCAGAAGAGGTCCCAGCACTGAACTCTGGGGCACTCCATCAGTGACCCATCTTTTTGTAGAGGTAGCTTCCCCTGTTTTAACCTCCTACATCCTATCTGTGACCCAGTTGACAATACAGTGGTTGATAACGAGGATTATTCCTTAAGTAACTTTTCTACTATGTTGGGAATTGTGTCAAAAGTCTTGGCCAGGTCCAGGTCCAGGTAAGTGGTGTGTAGTCTTTTACTTTTGTCCATTGCTTTGGTTTGAATTGTTAAAAAAAAGGCTATAGGAGTGGACAATGTATTCAAAAGTCTATAGCAGTCAGGTGCACGCCATCCCTGGAGAGTATAGCTCTAAATTCTCCAGATTTTTGAAGAATGTCCAGATTTTTGCCTTATATTTTTAGGTTCATAGGTGTTTGCTAGGCTAATGACCACAAGGGCTTTTTTAAGTCTAGCCATGTATCCCAAATCTCTGACAAGTTCCGACACCCTTGATAAGTGTAAGTGTGGAATTAGGAGATGAACCATTTACAGGTTATATGTGTCCATTAGAGACATAGGTGCCAAACTAGGGATGAATTTCCAATTTGTCATCCAATTGTCCAAGTTACACTTGAATTGGGTTAGGGAGGAACTCTGCTTCACATGGACAGGGAGCCTGTTCCATAGACAGGGCCATCTCTGTGATACATACCTATTGCTCCAGCAGGTCCTATTTATATCACAGACAAGGTTTAAGTCTTTAGAACAGGTATATGCAGGAAATCTATCAAAGTGGGGTCTGACAATGCCCTGTATGCTAAGCATAGATCTCCCCTAAAATGCCTGTAGGAGATAGAATACAGGGATAGGGCTTTGAGTCGGGCAGCATAGGACATATTACTTATGCCCTTTATTCTTTTAGTGAGGAACCTCTGTGGACATTCCAGTTGTTGGATATGCCTGGTTACGTACATACCAAAGGGGGAACTGTACTCAGTGATAGGTCTGATGAATGCCAAATACAGTGGAACAATGACTTCCTTGGACTTAGATGCCATACCTTTGTTTATAAGTTGTGCAACATAGGATGATTTCCTTACCACTGTAGACAATTGATGATCAAAGTCTAGATTACTATCTATGTGTGTCCCGAAGTTCCTGACTACTGGGTCAACTCTAAGAGGTGTGTTGTCAATATGATAATTACCAGGGATGGATGACTTCCCAAAAGATGCTATTATGCATTTCTTGGCATTTAGTTTTAGTCCATGGCTCTGACACCATTTTTTGTCTGTGTCAGCGTGAGATTCAAGTGACAACTCCTAATTTGCAATCATCTGCAAATTTAGTCAGCCAGAGACCACTGACATTGGCCTTAACTTCTGAAAAGTAAATACCAAAAAAGAGTGGTCCAAAACTGATCCCTGAGGGACTCCACTTGTGACTGGCCTCTTTGTAGAGGTGGACTCCCCAATTCTAACTTCCTGGGTCCTATCTCTGAGCCAGTTGGCTATCCACTGGGTGACATATGGATCTGTACCTAACCTCTTGAGTTTGTCAACAATTCCCAAGTGGGGTATTGTGTCAAATGGCTTTGCCAAGTCAAGGTAGGCAGTGTGAATGATTTTGCCCTCATCTATTGCTTTGGTGACCCTTTCAAACAAGTCCACCAGGTTGAGTTGGCATGATCTGCCCTTGACGAAACCAAACTGGGTTGAGTCCAGTGTCTGGAGGTTTACTATATCTCTGTTGATGATCTCCATGATTATTCTTTCCAAGCCTTTACATATAAGACTAGTGAGACATATGGGTCTGTAGTTTCCAGGGTCTGTAGATGGCCCATCTTTGTGCAGAGGGATGACTGTTGCCTTTTTCCATTCATGAGGCATAAAGCCTGTTTGGAGGCTACAGTTAAGTAGTAATTCCAGAGACCCTGATAGGTCATTTTCATGCTATTTAGAAGGCATACTGGGATATTGTCTTGGCCCATTGATGCAGTGTTCTTGGTCTTAGAGAGAGTATTAAGGACCTGTTCCCTAGTGATAGTAGGGGGAGCTATATTTGATGATATTTCCTGAGGGAAGGTTGAGGGGGAGAGAGGAGTAAATTTTGAGCTAAACTTATCAGCCAGAAGGTTTGCTATAAATATATATATATATATATATATATATATATATATATATATATATATATATATATATATATATATATATATATATTGCAGTATAGGTGACTCCTTTTACAATGAGCTCTCCACAGAATTGTGTATTGCCTTTGAGGTTGTGGACATAGCTAAAGAATGCTTTGTGGTTGTTCTTGGCCTGGGAGGACAATCTCACCTCAACTTTGGCTTTTGCAGACTTTATTTGTCCCTTGAGTTGTTTGTTTAGTTTGATGAGAGTGCTTTTATCCTGCTGGGTGCTGCACCTCCTAATTTTTGCCATGATTTTCTTCCTCCTGTTATACATCTGATTGATTTTGTGATACCACTAGGGTGGCTTGTTTTTTGAGTTAGTTCTGTACTTCTTCCTAGTGGGTACAGCTGCTTCTGTGCAGCTATTAACATGCTTCTACAGGGTTTCTGTGAACAGTTCTGCATACACAGAAGTATTTTCAGGGTTTATAGTCACTTGAAATTTTGCCAGGTTCTCACTTAATAGCAAGAGGTTAGTCGTAGAATAGTTTCTGGATATTTCTGGTTTAGCTGGGGGGTCCAGGTTTTATTTTTACTTCAAATGAGACCATTTTGTGGTCTGACCTTACTAGGGCAGCATTACAGAAGAGGGTGTGCAGCACTCTCCCATATTAGTCAGGACAATATCCAGTCTGTTCCTCATACAATTTCCGCTTTCCTGGCAAATCATTGAGGAATAAAGTCAGTAAATAATAATAGACATTTGAGTTTTAGACCTCATACCCTTTCAATAAATGTATGGTAATACAAAACCTGTTTCTAAGTTTATAAGACCAATATTTAAAATCCATCACAATTTTCAGGCCTTTGTACCCCCATTATTTTTGCTTTGTCTGTAATTCTTGGGTTAAGAACTTGAGAGGCATGCTGGCAAGTAGCTTGGTCTGTCAATCATGCTCTCTCAAGCCGACAAATATTGGACCTCCTTCAAATGACACAAAAAACAAAGCTAATTACTGAAGTTAATTATTTGTTTTGCTTGTATTGCATCATCCTTGTAGAAGTTAGAATGCCGTTCAATGCTAGGCTCATACCTACCTGGGAAAAATAGTCTGAGATCTTCAGCATGTCTCTCTTCATATAGTCCAGGGGATATATCTGAAATCATTGAAACTCACATGTACTATGACAGAGTCATATCAATACTTATTGTTCAATGACTTGTGTGTGTGGGTGCGTGTGTGTACGTGCGTGCGTGTGTGTGTGTGTGTGTGTGTGTGTGTGTGTGTGTGTGTGTGTGTGCGTGTGTGTATGATCTGACAGATGTTGCCCCCAGGCAACTAACCAACTCACTTTCCTTGCTCAGCCTGATAAGAGGTATATCTGTATGACTTACAACAGAGTCACCTGTAACTAGAATATTTGGTTTAGTTGGTATTTGCCTTACAGACTTAGCATCCTTAACTCTGGAACTCTTTGTGTCAAGTGAAGTGGTACACTTAACAGACAGGCGATGTGGCTGAGGGTGCTTTGTGGTTATGTTGCATTCTGGAGGTCTATGAGGTTTAGGCAAGCTAAGCTTTAGAACCTCAGCATATGAAGGATTATTTGTAGTACAATGGCTGTGGTGAGGTGTTATGTATCGCAACAGCTGTTGATCCTGATACCTGATCTGTCAGTTTGTGATATTTTATAGGTTTATAGATTATAGATTTGTACTAGGTTAACTGAACTTTTGGACAATTTTAGGCCTAGCCATTTACCACTTGTGAGAATCAAACCCTACACCTTGTGTCTGTAAGGTAAATACCTTAACCATTATGCCATCCTCCCCACTGCCATTATATATGTACACCTCTCACACATTGTGTTACACTTGTTTCAGTGACAGATAATCAGAAAGCATAAGACAGTTCTTACACTGTCTCAAGATACCCATCTCAATCAGTCTGTGTACAGACATTGTGGGGAAGTGCTGGTCCATTTCTTAAACAGGACTGATTTAGGGGATTGGGGGGGGCTATAACTGCTTTGACTTGGGTTTGTGTTGGGATGCAGGTGTTAGTTTAGTTAGATTTATTTATGAGCAGTGGGATGGGAGGCTAATTTATTAGGTTGGGATGTACAGATATTCCATCCATGCTTTACTGAATGAAGCTCAGGGTGTGATTTATTTTATTCAACTCAAGTCACCAAAGCCTTAGGTATAGATTGCTAATGTATAGATAGGAATGCTTAAGAAAGATGAGAGTTATTACCTAGATTTGTATTCGCTCATAACATAGATTGAGGCACCTCCACCTTTAGCCCCTGTCTTGTTGCTGTTGGTCTAAATGTGAGGAAGGCACTGTAGCCTTCCACTGTCTGAGTACATTCTGTAGCTTTAACCCAAGTCTCAGTAACAGAGCAGATGTCTACATTCTTCAAAGTGAGGAGTGCTTATAAGATATGGAGTGTCTTGTTTAGGTTCCAGCACTGAGCAGTAACACTTTAAGGTTGCTTTCAGTTATTTTTTTTACTGTGTTGGTAGTTGTGTCATTTTGACATTGCCTAAAAAGGCTATAAGGGGATGGATAAAGTTTTAGTCAGCATCCAAAAGCCTAGGAACGACTAGTGCAGACCATCCTTGGCAAAGGAATCCATGTCCTCCCATACTGATAGATACTGGATTCCCCTGTAGTGACACAAGAAACAAGGCTAATTATTTATATCAATGATTTTCTGTTCATACTGTGGTATCCTCTTTGGTGAAGGTAGAATCCTGCTCAGTGCAAGGCACATACCTGTCTGTGTCACATATTCAGAAAGATCCATAATGTCTCTTTTCAAGTATCTCCAGTGAGGTATGCCTCAGGACATTTATGCCCACAAGGACTATGATAGAATCATACTGGCTCCTGTGATGCAGTGACCTGAGTGTGTATATGCTATTTTGGATCCTAGCTCCAGAGATGCAACTATCTTCTCCTTGTCTGGTGAGGGGAGTATCTGTATTTCATACAATAGAATTCTCTATGACAGGAGTACTAGGTAAAGTGTTTGCTTACCTTATGTGCTTTGTTCTTGGGGGATCATTTGGTATAGGCTTATATCTGATGTTAGGTGTTGCTTTTGGTGTGTGCTTTAGTGATTTCTGAGGGTAGTTGTTTCTGTTTGATGGCTTAGGATGTGTTTGAGGTTTGGAGAGATTTATTTTAAGTTCCTCAGCATAAGACAGTCTATGTATATGTAGTGAGCAGTATGTGTGAAGGATGTAGTGTGTGTGTGTTCTTGACAACCTTGTTTGTAAGTGAAATTTTTGCATCCAAGGAAGTTATGTACATACATCTCCTGTATACTTTGCTAGTTTCTTTTAGGATTAAAAGGTTGTCTGAGTATGCATAACAGTTGCTACACAGTCTAAGGATTTGAGCATTCCTGCATTGGTTTGAAGTCCCAGAAACATTGGTAGAATTATTGAAGGCTATTTACAAGGACCCAATGACTCAAGTACAAACAGTGATCAGTCTCACAGAGGAGTTCACAGTGGGAGTGGGTGTGCACCAGAGTTCAGCTCTGAGCCCACTGCTTTTCATACTGGTGAGGGACTACATTAGCAAACAGGTTGGAGGGGACAGATCAACAAACCAACTGTATGCAGACAATGTGACATTACAGGCAGACTCTGAGCAAGAACTTCAGCAAAGGATAGCAGAATGGAATGCAAAATTGAAGGCACATGAGTTGACACTGAACACAGATAAGAAGAAGCTGAGAATTGAGATAGAAGGGAAAATAGTGGAACAGGCTATCAGCTCCAAGTACCTGGGAGGGGTGGTTGAGGAGGTCAAAGCTAGAATCAGAGAGGCTGCAGCCAAATGGCACAGATAGTCAGGTAAAGTATATGACAGAAGAATGACAAAGAAGCTGAAAATGAAAAGTAAGGTGTACAAAACAGTGGTGTGACCAGTACTGCTGCATTGCACACAAATTTGGGAAGTAAAGAAGAGCAGTTAATGAAGCTAGAGGTGATGGAGATGAAGTGGGGATAGGCAGTTGAAGCAATGATGACATAAGAGCAGAAGCCAAAGTAGCTCCAACTGCAGAAAAGGTCAAAAAGAACAGATTATAGAGATTCAGCCACATGTGCAGAAAACAGAAGATCATCTGATGCAGAAGAGCTGGGACAGACAACAAAAAGGCAAGAATAAAAAAGGACATCCAGAAAAGAGATGGCTAGATTGTGTGAGAGAAGACCTGTGACAGTCAGGCATGAGTGTCAAAGAACAACTCAAAGAATATCCTTAACGCAATTTATTTATAAAAGAACAAAGCGTTTTCACCACAGCATTCTGTGGCTTCATCAGAGGAAATGTGATCTCAAACAAGTACACTCCATACATATCAGAAAATTCAGGAAGTGACATCTTCCAATTTCCTGAAGAAAAAAATTCAAATTACATATTATACACAAATGTCAATACATCTCTGCGCCTATCTTCTGTAAACCATAAAAGATATAAAAAAATTTTTATAAAAAAAATGTGTAAAAAAGTAAAATTACATATATGTACAAAGAACCAGCTGCCCTAGATAAGAATATATGCACCTGCAATTACAAAGTACTACACTTATCTATTATTAATGCAATTAATTTATGTGTAAAAAGATTATTATTAAAACATATGGGCTTCAAAACCATCATGACTCAAGTTGGTTTAAGCCTCAAAGGTACAATAATACTTATTTTCTACGGATGAAAAATGAGTGTCATATCTATAGTCCAACAACATACCTCTATACGTACAAATAAAGTCGTCAGCTACACAATTTCTGTGTGCATATTACAACAATAATGACCTCCAATAAATAAGAGCCTGTATTGCCCCAATAACCTATCTAAGATAACTTCTTAGTTTCAGCACGGGGGCAATGTTACAGTTGTTATTCAAACCAGGATGCCTAAACGCATCCAGGCGTAACTGCCATTCTAATTCTCGATTCTCCAAGATTAAAGAAAAAGGGCCACCCCTAATCTTCAATGGTACTTGGTCAATGGCCATAAACTGAAAACTATGACCTGGGTTCAAGCCTATGTGTTTTGCCAATGCGTTGTCACTTTTGTCATTCTTAATGGCATACATATGTTTGTACATTCGGTCTTGGACCCTGCGGTCCGTTTTTCCGATGTAAAACGCTTGGCAACAATCACACATGGCTATGTATATAATGAATTTACTCTCACAATTTAGATGGAAACGGATATGGTATTTTTTATCCCTGACCATAAATGTTTCACCTATTCTGACCCTATTACAAAATTTGCAAAAGCCACATTTGTACATTCCTCTCCTTTTATGGAATGTATTTTGGGACACATCCCTTTGTACCAATTCCTTAAGGTTATTTGATCTCTTAAAAATAAACCTAGGTTCACTACCTAATTTTTCAGCCAAAAAGGTATTTGAGGAAATAAAATGCCAGTTCTTGCGTATGATAGCCAGAATCCCTTTAGAGTTTTTACTAAAGGTGGTGATGAAACTCAATGAAAAGTCACATTCTTCACTTAAAGTTATAAGTTTAACTGCCTCCCCATTGTTCAAGTTAACCTCAGCTGATGCTACGTTAATAATAGTGTCAGTTTGTGTGAGATCTTGTTGGAGTAATAAAGGCTTATAAAAACCATTAATTCTCTTATTAGTGACTTCCCCAATCAAGTCTAATAACATTTGGTCAGGGTACCCTCGATTATTAAACATTTCCCTCAATAATTCACATTCTTTAGTGAAATCAATCATAGTACTGCACATTCTTCCTGCCCTCACCAGTTGTCCTTTTACAATAGACCGTTTCTGTTGATGCGGGTGGAAACTGGAGAAGTGCAGGAAAGAATTGCAGTACGTAGGTTTTCTGAACACTGTTGACATCAATCTACCACTTATAGGGTCCTTTACTAACTTGACGTCAAGATAATCAATCTCGTGTGTTGAAAATTTGAATGTGAATTTTAAGAATTCAGTTGTTGAATTCATAATTTCAACAAAACCTGCAGCTTCCAGTTCCGAGCCCCTGAACAATATGAAAATATCGTCCAGGAACCTGGTATAGTACATAACAGGTTCCATCAAACCAGGGATCTTCCTTAGTATGTTGGCCTCCCAATAACCCATAACGTAGTTAGCGACTCCAGCCCCACAAGGGGAGCCCATCGCTACACCACGTTTTTGAAGAAAAAAATCACCATTAAAGGTGAAATAATTGGAAGTCAAGACAATGTCAAGTAGTTCCGTCACCAAGTCTACTTCCAATCTGGAGGCCCCGAAATCCTGAAGCATAGAACCTATCCACTCTACCGCTTCCTGGTGCAGTATAGAGGTGTATAGGTCTACCACATCAATGGTTAAAAAATTATTTTCACCATTGTGTGGGATACCACTGATGTTACCAAGGAAGGACCAAGAGTCCTTACAAATGCTAGTAATGGCTTTGATGTATTTATCCAATATGTTGGTGATAAGTTTTGAACAGGGATATGTAATAGACGACCTCCCATCAATCAAGGCCCTCATAGGGGGGTTGTTGATGTCCTTATGAATCTTAGGGATTCCAAACATGACAGGTATTTTAGGACAATTTATATCAATATAGTTGTACAAGTCTATATCAATTTTTCCTGCCAGGAACAAGTCCCTAAAGTAACCCCTAATTCTATGATATTGACCATTCACCTCGCTCTTAGAAGACTTTGTATAAGCATTAGTGTTCAAAACACTGGCCATCTTCTCATTGTATGTGAGGTTGTCTAATAACACCAACCCCCCACCTTTATCAGGTTTTATTAATCGTACAGGTAACCGGCAAAACTCGTCTAGTAATGTAAGTTGTTCCTTAGAAATGTTAGATTCACCTTTATTTTCCCTGTCATTATTATTACTAGCGAGGTACCTGAAGTCCACTTCACAAATATTCTCAAAAAGTTGTAGTGCTGCATGTAGTGGTGGGTTAAACACACTGGCCAATTTCAAGACCGGTAATCTATCAACACCACCACCAGTATTTGGATTAACCACATCATTTTGTTGATTAAACACTAATTTTAAATTCAATTTCCTCACAAAACATTTCAATTCTATAATTTCCCTAGAAATACTTCCAGATCTACTTGGAACAAATGAGTTACCAAAAGCTAGTAATTCAATTAGTTGCTCATCAAGAATGATGTCAGAGAAATTATAGATCTTAAAGTCCCTATTCCTGTTAGTAAGTATAACAGGGCGGGCATTTACAATAGGTGAGGGAGGTGGACTAGGTATCGGGGACCTGTTAATATCAAGGTCTAAGACTGATTGGTCTAATTCTTCCTCCTGTTCCTGTAAGGCCTGCTGTTGCTTTGGCCTAAAAAATTATTGCCATTACTGTAGTTAGCTGATTTGTTATTAGAACTTTGATTGTACTGGTTACTACCAGGCCCTCCATTATTTCTGGCAAAGCTTTTGATTCTATTACTTCGTCTAGGTCCTGTACTGGTTTGACCCTCATTGTTTTCCTCGATTATATCGTCCAACCCACTCCTGTCGTCCACTACATCGGACATCTGGCTATCACTCACAGGATTTGGTCGAATGATATTGGGCCCCTTCAGTTTAGGATATGCACATTTGTTAGAGTAGGCTTCCCTATCTCTAACCAACTTTTTATTCTTATTAGCTTTCAACTTTAATAACAAAGTATCAATACTAGACAAGATCCGACCATAGTCGAACTTGTATCTAGTAAAGTCCAGGTCTATTTTTATATCATTGTCCAAGCTGTTGATTTCATCCATCAATAAATCAATATGTAATGCATAGTGCTTAATAATAAGTTCCAAAAGTTGAGCACCTTGCTGTTGAAAAAGTGCTTCCAAATCAGTAAAAAAGGCCTGGTCAACTAATAAACCTGATGGTGCAAAGGTGTTCCGTAACCCCTTGGGTATAAGGTTCTCGGTGATACATTGCTTAAAGTAGGCCGACTCCAATTGCAATTTTTTTAATTTAAGCAATTTGGTGTCAAACAACTTTAACTTGTCTGCTAGACATACGTTTTTAATATTCGGTACATCATTGCTCGAAAACGTACCTTGCTGACCAAAAGTCAAATGAGCAGTGTCGAGTAACCAATCACCTAAGTCCGGTAGACCAGAATTCATCCCATCTGGTCTGTTATTAGAATTTACCATTGCAGTACTGTCCACCCGTGAGTTAGAACGTTCGTTAGTGTAATTGTTTCTTACAGCTACGGCGTAACTAGCAGGTCGCCCTGCAGTTTCTCCAACACCAAGCCCGTTACCAGACAGTGTAAAGACACCATCCGAAATATTAGCTGGCCCCATATTGGAGCTAGCAGGTAGTCGTTGTCGTTCCGGTTGACCAGCCGGTATCCAGTCGTCAAGACTAGCTTGACTCGTGCCGGTAAAGTTTTCAACGCCAGAAGTCCCCACTCTAGGTGGACGCATAACAGCTTGCATATCGTCAATCCGGGAATTAAGCTGGTCCAGTCTATCAGATAAACCGGCGAGTAAGCCGGCAACATCAATGCTGATATTCTCATTTCCGCTTGCCATAAAGTTGTTGGGCTGTAGACTGCCAAGACAAACAGGACTCCTCGTAACAGAAAAAAACACAAACCGAAGAAGGCACAAAAACAACCAGGAAGTACAGGAACGAGGTCCTTGTCAGCAGAAAACAACTCAAAGAATATCCTTAACGCAATTTATTTATAAAAGAACAAAGCGTTATCAACACAGCATTCTGTGGCTTCATCAGAGGAAATGTGATCTCAAACAAGTACACTCCATACATATCAGAAAATTCAGGAAGTGACATCTTCCAATTTCCTGAAGAAAAAAATTCAAATTCAAAACGCAAATTGATATAGACTTGTACAACTATATTGATATAAATTGTCCTAAAATACCTGTCATGTTTGGAATCCCTAAGATTCATAAGGACATCAACAACCCCCCTATGAGGGCCTTGATTGATGGGAGGTCGTCTATTACATATCCCTGTTCAAAACTTATCACCAACATATTGGATAAATACATCAAAGCCATTACTAGCATTTGTAAGGACTCTTGGTCCTTCCTTGGTAACATCAGTGGTATCCCACACAATGGTGAAAATAATTTTTTAACCATTGATGTGGTAGACCTATACACCTCTATACCGCACCAGGAAGTGGTAGAGTGGATAGGTTCTATGCTTCAGGATTTCGGGGCCTCCAGATTGGAAGTAGACTTGGTGACGGAACTACTTGACATTGTCTTGACTTCCAATTATTTCACCTTTAATGGTGATTTTTTTCTTCAAAAACGTGGTGTAGCGATGGGCTCCCCTTGTGGGGCTGGAGTCGCTAACTACGTTATGGGTTATTGGGAGGCCAACATACTAAGGAAGATCCCTGGTTTGATGGAACCTGTTATGTACTATACCAGGTTCCTGGACGATATTTTCATATTGTTCAGGGGCTCGGAACTGGAAGCTGCAGGATTTGTTGAAATTATGAATTCAACAACTGAATTCTTAAAATTCACATTCAAATTTTCAACACATGAGATTGATTATCTTGACGTCAAGTTAGTAAAGGACCCTATAAGTGGTAGATTGATGTCAACAGTGTTCAGAAAATCTACGTACTGCAATTCTTTCCTGCACTTCTCCAGTTTCCACCCGTATCAACAGAAACGGTCTATTGTAAAAGGACAACTGGTGAGGGCAGGAAGAATGTGCAGTACTATGATTGATTTCACTAAAGAATGTGAATTATTGAGGGAAATGTTTAATAATCGTGGGTACCCTGACCAAATGTTATTAGACTTGATTGGGGAAGTCACTAATAAGAGAATTAATGGTTTTTATAAACCTTTATTACCCCAACAAGATCTCACACAAACTGACACTATTATTAACGTAGCATCAGCTGAGGTTAACTTGAACAATGGGGAGACAGTTAAACTTATAACTTTAAGTGAAGAATGTGACTTTTCATTGAGTTTCATCACCACCTTTAGTAAAAACTCTAAAGGGATTCTGGCTATAATACGCAAGAACTGGCATTTTATTTCCTCAAATACCTTTTTGGCTGAAAAATTAGGTAGTGAACCTAGGTTTATTTTTAAGAGATCAAATAACCTTAAGGAATTGGTACAAAGGGATGTGTCCCAAAATACATTCCATAAAAGGAGAGGAATGTACAAATGTGGCTTTTGCAAATTTTGTAATAGGGTCAGAATAGGTGAAACATTTATGGTCAGGGATAAAAAATACCATATCCGTTTCCATCTAAATTGTGAGAGTAAATCCATTATATACATAGCCATGTGTGATTGTTGCCAAGCGTTTTACATCGGAAAAACGGACCGCAGGGTCCGAGACCGAATGTACGAACATATGTATGCCATTAAGAATGACAAAAGTGACAACGCATTGGCAAAACACATAGGCTTGAACCCAGGTCATAGTTTTCAGTTTATGGCCATTGACCAAGTACCATTGAAGATTAGGGGTGGCCCTTTTTCTTTAATCTTGGAGAATCGAGAATTAGAATGGCAGTTACGCCTGGATGCGTTTAGGCATCCTGGTTTGAATAACAACTGTAACATTGCCCCCGTGCTGAAACTAAGAAGTTATCTTAGATAGGTTATTGGGGCAATACAGGCTCTTATTTATTGGAGGTCATTATTGTTGTAATATGCACACAGAAATTGTGTAGCTGACGACTTTATTTGTACGTATAGAGGTATGTTGTTGGACTATAGATATGACACTCATTTTTCATCCGTAGAAAATAAGTATTATTGTACCTTTGAGGCTTAAACCAACTTGAGTCATGATGGTTTTGAAGCCCATATGTTTTAATAATAATCTTTTTACACATAAATTAATTGCATTAATAATAGATAAGTGTAGTACTTTGTAATTGCAGGTGCATATATTCTTATCTAGGGCAGCTGGTTCTTTGTACATATATGCAATTTTACTTTTTTACACATTTTTTTTATAAAAATTTTTTATATCTTTTATGGTTTACAGAAGATAGACGCAGAGATGTATTGACATTTGTGTATAATATGTAATTTGAATTTTTTTCTTCAGGAAATTGGAAGATGTCACTTCCTGAATTTTCTGATATGTATGGAGTGTACTTGTTTGAGATCACATTTCCTCTGATGAAGCCACAGAATGCTGTGGTGAAAATGCTTTGTTCTTTTATAAATAAATTGTGTTAAGGATATTCTTTGAGTTGTTTTCTGCTGACAAGGACCTCGTTCCTGTACTTCCTGGTTGTTTTTGTGCCTTCTTCGGTTTATGAGTGTCAAAGAAGTCAGGACAGTAGCACTGAATAGAGAGAAAGAAATGGTGACAGTTGACATGACCCCATGTAGAACATGGGAAAAAGGGTGGATGATGATGATAATTGTGTCAGGATGCCCATATCTACCAAGGTGGTCACAGCAACATTAGAAAATTGCAAATCAGTGTTGTCAGGACCTGTTTTAGGGCTGGGCCATTATGGTTTAGGGTCTTGGATTTATAGGGTCACGTGTCTAGGGTGAAGGCCAAATGTTAGCTAGTGTTATGATCTCAGTGCTGTTTAATGCTCTAACTAGCATCCCAAAGCCTTAGCTTTAAACAAAGCCTTTCTGTGTTATGGGTAACTCTGCTAATTCTATGCTGTAAATATAGACCTGAAATAAGATAATCAGGTTCGTAAGAAGAAGAATCAGAACATTCCTGGGGAGGAAAACGGTACAGACGTTGGTTAGAACATATAGATTGCATGCCAACTAACAATATTTTTGTGATCTTAAGTGTGTTAAGTTACAGCAGCTTGTCATCATCTAATGTTGAGTGGAAGGACATATTTAGTAAAGATAGTCTGGGTATGTCCTAAGTCAGTTTGCTTTTTAGGGTCCCACACAGACTTTGAATAATGGTTTGAACAGCATTGAAGCAAAAATAACAGTCTTAGTTAAAATTATTGTAGCTTTCTGAAACGTGATGGGTTATATTTTGTAAAGCCAATCCTGCCTCATTGTGCATACCTGTTTGATAACTTGTTTCTCATATGCAAAGTGGAGACTGGGTAGTGGCCATTTTGGATTTTAAAAATCAAGTTCTTTATACTGTGCAGATTGAACTGGATAGTATTTTATCTGTGTGTGTGTGTGTGTGTGTGTGTGTGTGTGTGTGTGTGTGTGTGTGTGTGTGTGTGTGTGTGTGTGTGTGTGTGTGTGTGTGTGTATGTATTTATTTTTTTACTAGTCAGTCATAACCAAAACTTAAAAAAAGATTCTTCTGTTTATATTAAATGTCATTCATTTATTTATTTATTTACTTATTTATTTATTTTTTTACTGGTTCATAATTCTATATTTCGTAATCAAATCTGAAGAGAGGTACCATTGCTAAGATGAAGCTACATCAACTCAGTGAAACTCAACAAAGAAGAATAAAAAAGCAAAAGATGCAATTGGGGCAATGTCTGGATCTGTTTTAAAATATGCAATGTCTTCCGACGTGAGTATTGTTAGCACCTATACTAGCAACCACAAAAGGTTGAAATGACCCAAAGCTGAAACACAAAATGAATTATTTTCTATAAGCACTGCCAATGAGGCAGAGAGAAGAAATGATAGCAAGAGTCAAACATCAGCAGGATAAACATAATAATGGGGAAGAAAAACACTCTAGTAAGAGCAATACTAAGACTTTGATAAAACCATTAGGAACATTTAGATTTATTCTGACATCACTGCTTGGACAATACCAGTTCCAGATGACTTGACAGCTAATCTGGTTAAGAGGGGAAGTGAACCTCCTGAGAATAAACATGGACCTTTCTCTGATGTTCAATCAGAAGTAGAAAAAAAGCAAAGGAAGCAGTCAACATTTGATAACTTTATGGTTTTATAAATCATTACCAAATGAGCACATGGGTGGACTATTAAAAATAAAAAGAATGTTTGTTTTGTTTCTGCTGCAGAACGATCACAGTCTGACAGTCTGATTTGCAGATAAGGAGACAAAAGCTGGGACATCCAGCTTTATAACTGACTTTAAAACCTGGTGGAAATGATATCCTAATGCCTTTGAACACGAGATATCTGAACCACATCTCTTCTGCTTAGAAATATGGAAGACTTTGGCAATTTGACTAAAACTCCAAAGATCTACTGACAAAATCCATCTGGTGAAAATGGATTAGGAGAAGAAAAGATGGATAAAGATTTTGCATCACCTTTTAGACATCATCATGTTTTTGGCCAAACAAAATCTTCATTTCCACAATCACAGAGAGGATAAGTAATCAGCAAACAAAGGAAAGTTTTTGGATTTGGTGGAATTACTCTCAAAATACAACTCAATTTTGAAGGAACATTTTGTAAAAATTAAACACTCTAGTCCTTCTGAAAACAATATCAATTTCATACGTATCTCCCAAAATTCAAAATGAATTTATTTGTTTTTTGGGAATCATATGAAAGAAAAAATAGTGGCAGATATCAGAAAAGCAAAATACTTTGGAATTCTTTTTGATAGGACTCTTGATGTTTTACGCACTGATGATGTGTGAAGTGATTCAATATATCCATATCAAAGACGATAAACTGGAAATAAAGGAGTCATGCTTGGCTTTCTTTTCTGTTTCTGGAATGACTGCTGCTGATCTCACAGAAGACATCTTGAAAAAGCTGGACCGTGATGGACTGGACATAAACCTTAGTTGTGGTGATGCTAAAACTATGGCTGGCATTAATGGGAGTGAACAGACACAAATCAGAGAAATTAATCCAAAGTATTCATTTGGCCCTTGTGCAAATCATTATCTTAACCTCTATGGTCTTCATTCTTTTGTAACTGTTTCACCATGTGTGATATGTTTTGGAACTTTGGAAAAATGTGTTCCTTCTTTTCCACTTTACCTCATTGATGGAAAATATTGCAGAATGTACGAAGTGCTCATTATGAAGCTGTGTGGGCAGTAAAGACTATTTTTGAAAAAGTAATCTCAACCTTTGAAGTGATGTGCAATCCAAAAGAAATTGTGGACACAGGGATGGTAAATTCAGATGTGCTCTCTGCTATATTTGCGTGTCCTTTTCTGGGTGACATTGTTTTCTGGTTTAAAGTTTTCAAGGAGGTTAAAGAGACACAAAATTATTTGCAAACAGACAGAATCAACTTAAGCAATCTATAGTGAAATTCCCAAGCTTTGCAGTTTTTCCTTAAAGATCACCGCACAGAAATTGTGGAGAAGGCCATTATTATACAACAGCAAAATGCAAGGAAATGGGCATCTGCACAGAAGAAGAATCTAATTTTGAGGGTAAAACAAAAGATGCAGGTCTTACATTGCCAAAAAAAAAAACAAAAGAGCAATGTTTGAAGGCCTTGATCATTTTCATCAAGGACTGTACACTCATTCTAAAGGAAGGGATCAAATAATGTCAGTGTGTGTTATCATTCAAACATTTTCTCTTATTTTTGAAGAACAGCAACTTCAAAAAATGTTAGCATGTATAACAGAAATTTATGATAAATTTTCTGGTGAAAATATTTTAGTCGCAATTTTGCAATAGTGAAGACATTTGAATGCTGCTAGAATCAATCCTGAAGAAACAAACACATGACCACCATTGCAGTTTTTGGAATTTACTGTGAAATGGAATTTTTATAAATCTTTTCTAAATGTATTCTCATCTTTAAGAGTTTTCATAACTATTTATGTATCTGCTATGTCTTCTGAGAGAAACTTTTCAAACTTTAAATTAATTAAATGTATTCTTTGATCAGCTAAGTGTGAAGTTAGATTGATAAATTTGGCTATACTGTCTACTGAACATGAATATGCAAAGTACACGAATTTTGACAAAGTTATTGAGCAATTTTTAGAAGTTAACGTTTGAAAGCTGAATCTGTAATGGTTTTATTTTACTCCAACAAACCAATTTGTAGGTATACATTTCTCTTTTTCAAAAATACATAGGTTCATAGGTAGGTACTAGGCTATCTGCCCGAGGGCATTTATAAGCCTAGCCAGAGTGTGTTGGCTTTCGCCGCCTCATTGATTAATTAAATGATCCTCTGTCAAGCAAAGCCAATGAAGTGATCCCGGGGTGTATTTTCTGTTACCCATCCACTCAACAAGGTTTCTCTTGAAGAGTGTTAGTGAGGAACTCTGCCTAATGTAGTTTGGAATTTTGTTCCAAAGCATGGGGAGTCTCTGTGACAGGAATTTATCCCTCCGGTATGTTCTATTTATTGTTGTGGTGAGGTTTAGCTCACTAGAGTGCGTGGCTCGCAGTGACTTGGATTTCATTAGGTGGAGCATGTCCATCAATTCTGAGTTGGACATGGCTTTGTAAGTCAGGGAGAGATCACATCTGAGTAAGTGATATGCCACTGAGTACAGCAAGAGTTTTTTCACTCGGGCTGCATAGGATATATGTTTGAGACCAGTAATCCTCTTAGTGAGGTACTTTTGTGGTCTCTCCAGCTTTTGGAAGTGCCTTCTGTGGTACACCCCAAATGGGGCATTGTACTCTGTGATGGGTCTGATGAGTGACGAGTAGAGGGGCACTATAACCTCTTTATTTCTAGATGCAAACCCTTTAGTAATTAGATGGGCCACATAGAAGGATTTCCTAATTACTTTGGTAATATGATTGTCAAAGGAGAGATTACTATCTACCTGGGTCCCCAGATCTCTTATTACCTCTTCTGTATTAAGGGGGCTGCCACCTATGTGGTAATTTGTGGGTGTTTTGTTTTTCCCAAACGGGATGACTATGCATTTTTTGGCATTTAGCTTGAGGCCATGACTTCCGTCTCAGTAAAGCCCTTTTGGAGGATGTCAGTGTCAGCCGGAGAGTCAGTTATGGCTCCCAGTTTGCAGTCATCGGCGAACTTGGTTAGCCATAGTCCTCTTGTGTTTGCCTATACTTCTGAGAAGTATATGCCGAACAGTAGGGGTCCCAGGACCGAGCCTTGTGGGACACCACTTGTGACTGGTTTAGAGTCGGACCTGGAGCCCACTATTCTTATCGTGTGAGTTCTGTCTGTAAGCCAGTTGGCAACCCATCTCATGATGTAGGGGTTTATGTTCAGGCTGGTGAGTTTTTCTGTAATACCTGAGTGGGGAATGGTGTCAAAAGCTTTAGAGAGGTCAGGGTAGGCTGTGTGAACAACCTTTCCCTCATCTATGGCCTTGGTGACTGTCTAAAAGAAGTCAACCAGGTTTAGTAGGCATGATCTGCCCTTAACATAGCCGAACTGGGTCAGGTCAAGTGTTTGGAGGTTCCCAATGTCTTTGTTAATGAGTTCCATGATGATGCGCTCCATAACCTTGCAGACCAGGCTAGTCAGGCTTATGGGGCGATAGTTACCAGGGTCAGTTGTGGCCCCTCCTTTGTGGAGTGGAATAACCGTTGCTGTGTGCCATTCTATGGGCACATAGCCTGTGGAGAGGCTGAGGTTGAACAGTGTGTTTAGGTGGGGGGGTTAGTTCGTTCTGTAGTTCGTGCAAGACGCAGTCTGGGACACCATCTGACCCCATTGACACTGTGTTTTTGGCTTTTGAAAGGGCTATTTTCACCTGTGTGTCTGTGATTTCTGGGACACTACACTTTTCCAGTATTGTTGTGGGCCCTTTTGTGGGTGAGAGGGGGGTGAAGTTTGCACTGAATCTATCTGCCAGGATGTTGGCAATATCAGTAGGTTCAGTATATTTTGTGCTATTTTGCACTAGTTCAGTGCATATCTGAGAGTTGCCACTTAGATTCTTAACATAGCTAAAGAAGGCTTTGTGGTTATCTTTTGAATCCTTGGCTATTTTTCTTTTGAAGTTAGCCTTGGATGATTTCATGAGGGACCTTAGTTTCTTACTGATACTGATCAGGGATGTCTTTACTTCTTGGGATTTGTTTTTTTTTTCTGAACTAGTTTCCTCCTTCGATTGTATAGCCTGTTTATGGCAGGGGTCCACCAGACTGGTTTCCTTCTCTTAGAGGAGTGAGTCTTGGTTTTGCTAGGGATGGCACGATTCATGCATCCTTGTAGGTGCTCATAGAGTGCATTTGTAAAGGTTTCTGCATCTTGGGCAGCGTTATCCTTTAGTGTGGGGGCTGTGAAACTTACCGCCTCTGTCTTAAGTAAGGTGAAGTTTGCTTTAGAAAAGTTTTTTAATGTGGTTTCCTTAGTTGGGGGTGGTGGTGGGGTGTGGACATCCAGCGTGATTAGTTTATGGTCTGATCTAACCAGTGATGGGTTGAACTCTGGTGTGGAACACCTGTCACCCATGTTTGTGATGACCAGGTCCAATATTTTTTCACCTCTGGTCGGGGAGTTTACCAGCTGATCCAGGGCATTTGAGTTGATGAATTCCAGGAAGCGCTGGGCCTGGAAGTTTGTACTCGAGTAGTTTTCCCAGTTAATGGTAGGGTAATTGAAATCGCCAAATATCAGGGTGTTCGGTAAGACCTTCATGTTTTCCAGTGTCTCCAGAAAGGTGGAGTGATGGTCCTGGGTCATGGAGGGTGATCTGTAGCAGGCCACAATTTTCATTCCAGATTTGCCCGATGTTAGTTGCACATGGATGATCTCAGAGGTATCATGCTGTGCCACTAACCTGTAGGTGTAGGTATCCTTGATGAATATGGATACACCCCCTCCTTTTGTGTTTTGGTCTGTGTTCTGTGGCCAAAACGTGTGGTACGAGTTGTAGCCCGGTAGTGCTGGGGTTCCCTCTGGAGCCTTGAACCAGGTTTCAGTTACTGCACAGATGTCGACGTTCTCCATACTGAGGAGTGCTTTGAGCGCATGCATTTTGAGATTTAAAATCCTGGCATTGAATAGCAAAACCCTCAGTTTTTTGTTAATTGTGCTGTTTATGGAGGTGGGTTTGACTTTTGAGCCTTGCCTAAAAAAGGCAATATGTGGGCAGCAAGAGCCTTGGCCAGTATTCATAAGCCTAGGGGTGACAGGTGCAAGCCGTCTCTTGTGAAGCAACGCGGCTTGTCGAGCATGTGGTCCCAGGCTGACAGACATTGGATCCCCTTTGAATGACACCAGAAGCTTAGCCAATTGTTTAAATTGATCATTTTTTCTTTATACTGAGGTATCATTCTTGGTGAGGGCAGGATGCTACTCAGGGTCAGGGTCATACCAGCCTGGGCTACATGATCAGAGAGCTCTTCCATGTCTCTTTTCATGTAGTCCAGGGAGGTATGTCTCAGGTCATTCACACCAACATGAACAATGACAGAGTCATATTTGTACTTGTTCTGGAGTGACCTAAGTCCTTGTGTTATGTGGCGGATTCTGGCTCCTGATGGGCAGCTAACAGTAACCTTCTGCTTGAACAGCCTAGTGAGTGGGATGTCAGTGTACCTGACTATAGAGTCGCCTATTACTAGTGTGTTAGGTATGTTATTTCGCCTTAAGGGCTGTGATTGTGCAGCACACTGATTTTGTGTTTTACATGTTGTCTGGTTTGTGACAGGAGGTGCAGGTTGTTTGGGTGTCTGCTTTGGAGGTCTCTGATACTTTTGCAGGTTTTTATTTAGAGCCTCCAAGTATGATTTTGTGTATTTATGTGTATTTTTTGCCAGTGCTGGTTTAGTAGATCTATGTGTGGCTGGAGGTGTGGCGCAAGTGTTAACCTTCTCCTCTTGACTGTCTGTTCCAGCCTTGGGTGGAGACAGCTTAGCCTCCAGTTTGGCTGTATAATTGAAACTCTCGCATATGTTAGTGTTTTGTGGTAGGAGGAGTGAGTTGTATGTGTACATGAGGCAGTTGTAACATTGCCTCAGGATACCCAGATTCACCAGCTGGACTGGTGAGTACACCTGAAATTGCCCTTTGGTCATGCCTGAATAGTAGGGTGAGCTGCTTAGTCACTTGGTTGGTGAGGGGTGAAAAAAGAGCCTTGCCCTGCTGGGCAATCAAGTGTTGGGGTATATTAGTGTTTGCTATTAGGTCTGAGCAAGTGCTGGGCTGTAGGATTCTTTTTGAGTGCTTAGGTTGAGAGTTAGACTAGTTTCAAGGGGAAAATTGAAGAGGAGACTTAGTGGAGCTGGGAATAATTTAACCCTAGCTAACTGGCACTGCCTGGCACACAAAACCGTGCAAACATGTTTTTTTATAGCAAGGAAATGAAAGAGATAGAAATTAGCCCAAAATGGCCCATAAACTACTTACGTCTGGGCTGGAACCACTCCTCCAGGGACAGATAGGCTGCTCAAAGCTCCCCTCTCTCACAGGTGAACAGAAAAACTTCCTTCTATTCAAGTAAGGTATGGGCAACTCAGAAAATTGTAACACAGCCCTGAATTCAGCACTAGCCTGAAAACTGGACTATACTAGCTTAGAAATGCGGTAAACAAGGAATTTTTTTTTGTTTGTTTGTTTTTTTTTTTTTGAAAAGATAAGGCAAGAATAGTAAAAAATACACTTAAAACAGCTTTAAATTATTACAAACGGTCAGAAAAGGCTATCGCACTTTAGTGTGTAGCCGACAACAGTTAAACAAGTTATTTAAACAAAAAATTACTTTTTAAAAGTGCAGGCAGTCAAATAAGTACAATATGTGAAAAAAAACAAGCTTTTGAATCACAATAAATGCTGGAAAATCAGCGTTTAGGTGGAAAACAGTTAAGTACAGCAAGAAAGTACAGAAAACCGATACTTAATATCTCCAAAGTCTCTCTTCTAAGCTAGAAGGCTTGTATCAGTTAAAGGCTTTCTAGTGCTTCCCAGTAGGTTAGTTACAGGAAACATGGGAAACAAGTGCAAATGTGGTCTTTTAAACCAGAAAGTTGAAAGAGATGGGCAAACTGTCCAAATGGTCAATAAACTACAATTTCTGGGCTAAGAACCACTCCTCTTGTGGTAGACAGGCTACCTAGTGCTTACCACTCCCACTGATAAGCTAGAAGGCTTTCCTCCAACACAGAAAGGCTTGCGGGGCTCAGAAGCTTACCAACAGTTCTGGATACAACAAATCTATATGTGGACTAGGCTAGTTACAGGAAAGGTGGGAAACAAGCACAAGTGCGACTTTTAAACCAGAACATTGAAAGAGATGGAAAAAAACTGCCCAAACGGCCAATAACTCCAGTTTCTGGGCCAGTAACCACTCCTCTTGTGGTAGATAGGCTACCTATTGCTTACCACTCCCCACTGATAAGCTAGAAGGCTTCCCTCCAACACAGAGAGGCTTGGGGGGCTCAGAGGCTTACTAACAATCCTGGATACAGCAACTCTGTAACTGGACTAGGCTAGTTATAGGAAAGGCGGGAAAGAGGTGCAAGTGTGGCTTTCAAACCAGAATGTTGAAAGAGATGGAAAAAAATGTTCAAACAGCCAATAGCTACAATGTCTGGGCCAGGGACCACTCCTTTTGTGGTAGATAGGCTACCTAATGCTTACCACTCCCACTGATAAGCTAGAATGCTTCCCTCCAACACGGAAAGGTTTGGGGGCTCAGAAGCTTACAAAGAGTCCTGGATACAGCAAATCTGTACCTGGATTAGACTAGTATCAGGAAAGGCAGGAAACAAGTGCAAACACAGGCTTATAAATCAGAAGGTTGAAAGAGATGGAAAAGCTTCCCAAATGGCCAATAAACTATAATTTCTGGGCCAGAAACCACTCCTCATGTGGTAGATAGGTTACCTAGTGCTTACCACTCCCACTGATAAGCTAGAAGGCTTCTCTCCAACACGGAAGGACTTGGGGGGCTCAGAAGCTTACCAACAGTCCTGGATACAGCAAATCTGTACCTGGACTGCACTAGTTACAGGAAAGATGGAGACCAAACACAAACATGGGCTTTTAAACCAGAAAGTAGAAAGAGATGGAAAAGCTGCCCAAACGGCCAATGAACTACAATTTCTGGGCCAAAACCCACTCTTCCCATGGTAGATAGGCTACCTAGTGCTTACCACTCCCACTGATAAGCTAGAAGGCTTCCCTCCAACACAGAAAGGCTTGGGGGGCTCAGAAGCTTACCAACAGTCCTGGATACAGTAAGTCTGTATCTGGACTAGACTAGTTAAAGGAAAGGCAGGAAACAAGCTTAGAATTTTATTTATTTATTTTTTATTTATTTTTATTTTTTTATAGAAAAGCAGCTAAAACAGCAGTAAATACAATTCAAATTGCAGTGCAGGCCAGCACACTTGAGTGTGTAGCAATATCACAGCAAATACAGTTTAAATAAATGCAATTAAATTAACCAATGACTAAAAAAACAATTGCAGAAGGCAGTAAATTAGAAGGCTACTAACAAGCAGTAATAAGTGCAGAGTAAGAGCGACTGAACAGATAACAGCATGCAGAACAGCAGTTACAGTAAGAGCAGCAGAATAAAATATGTATATATTCAGCTGAGTTAATATTCAGCGAGAAACACAAATAAATAAATTAAATGCAAAACTTTATGAAAAAGAACAGATAAAAGTGTACTTAAATTCACTTATATGTCCAGTTGATTTCAGGTAGATCTTAGCCGGAGCAAAGCTCAGATATATATATATATATATATATATATATATATATATATATATATATTTTTTTTTTTTTTTTTTTTGCTTGTCTTTCCTGTAATATTTTCATTTCTTTTACTGGCATGATATGTATACAAAGTTTAGTAAAAGAAAAATGTCACTGTTTTGTTTTCTCATCATATTCGTTTCATTTTCCGATTATTACTGAAAACAATTTAATGGAGGAGTGGGGTGTTAGAAACAAAACTTCTGATCTGGAGAGGGTGTTAAAAAATTCTCAGCTCCAACTGTCAAATATGTTAGGTATGCCACTGTATCCACCCATTATATAAATTTGACAAATCTGATTCCTTTCACTCTTCTTTCATTAGTTCTTGTTAGTAAGTACAAAATGTATCTTTTTTTGTGGAAACACTCTCTGTGAATTATTTAAATTACTTTACCCTTCCACTGTATTCCTTAGACCCAGAATATTGAGCACACATGTTTAACTACACAAGTATCCAATTATCCTTAAATGAAGTCTCACTTAAAATTGATCGCCCTTACTCAATAATGATTCCTAAAGGTGATCAGTGCTTAGCCTTCCAGGATATGAATGAACCAGCACTCTTTGAACTCTTTCACCTAAGTAGAGCTAGTGATAAAGTAAACATCCATTTCTGAGACATAAGCCTATACTACCACATTAATAACACCAGATGGCATGACAGGTACCTAATCAAATGTAGCCCCCATTTCTGGAACAGGCCAATCTTACCTATCAAACGCAGTACTTCCCTAGCAAACTTTAAAACCATTTTGGATGACTGGGTGTTGATCATAAGTCTTTACCAGGATTATTTAGTGAAAGTCTTACCAATGAAAGACACTGTTAGTCTTCCACCAGTACTAGTTTTCAGTGGTAATCTAGGTGGTAAGCATAGTGAGAGCCTATGAACCGATGCTAGTGCACATTAACTGTGTTATAAATGAGCTATAGCTTGCCCTTCTTTAGTATTGCACTCCCAGGCTTTGACCAGAGCATACATATGCTTCCCAAAAGCTCAGGAACTTGTTGATGAACTTTACCCCCCCATCAAGATACATATATATATATATATATATATATATATATATATATATATATATATATGTATATATATATATATATATATATATATATATGGATTCCTATTACAAGAACGAAAGTTCACTACTTAGAACTTGTAATAGGAAGCCGCACTTCTGGGAAAGTTCACTTTAACGAAAGTGAACTTTTGCGTAAGTGCACTTCACCAAAAACACCGCAGCACAGTGGAGGACATAAAAAACAAGCGATGTCCTCCATTATGGTGCGATAGTCATTGACCTTAGGGTTAGGGCACGGGTTAAGGTAAGGGGATAGTTAGTAAAGCTATACCCTTACCCTAACCCATGCCCTAACATTAAGTTTCGTGACTATCACACCATAGTGGAGGACATTGCTATGTCCTTCACTGTGCTGCAGTCATCATGGACCTTACAGGCTATCCCCTTACTATGACCCAAGCCCTAACCCTAAGGTCCATGAGTACTGCACGTAAGTTCAGTATAACACTCGTTGATTGTACTGAACTTCGCATAAGTGCACTTTCGATTAAGTGCACTTTTGCTGCAGTGAGCATTCCATGCACTATTTCGAATTAGTGAAAATTTGATATATAAACAGAATTGCAGCAGATAGTAAATGTGAAGACTGGTAGAGATGGGTAAAGGCTGCCAGCCTAGCCAGATAGAATTGTGAAGATAATTCTGTCATTTGTAAATATCAATGTAAGATACAGGCTGGTGTTCTTAAATGAAAGAATAGGCTGTTAAATATTGAACTTCAACAATGTGGCAACATTGCCCTCTGCTGTAAAGAAAACTATGGCAAGCATTTCATATCTGTTCTTTGAAATTAAAATTATGTCTTGTATGTCCTTTGATCTCCAGAACTCGGAGCCATTTGATCTGGGCTAGCACATTCGTTCTATTTTTTTAACTTAAGGAATAATTACTACAGTGTACAAATGAAATGTCTTTTATTGTTGTAGCTTCCTGAGCAGGTGTTAGCTTACTAAATAATGTAGCCTGTTGGCCTGGGAACCCCAGGCTAAGTGTCAAAAATGATGTAATGTGTATACATGGGAAACCCAAGTGTGAAAATTGATGTAATCTGGGAGGGTCCAGCAGAAATGTTTGTGTGTGATTTTAAAAACTATTGCTCACAGAGAGACTGTAAACATTTTTGTTTGAACATCCAACTCAGCACTCTGCCAGTTGTCTTATGTAAGTTATCTTAGACTTGTGTTTTCTTTTAGAGAGCTAGAAATTAGAAAGTTTAGCCTGTGTATTTTGTGATGTCAGAACTATACTACTGATTTATTTTAAGTATTTCTGTATGATATCTGAACTCTTGACTAGCACTGACTTGTGATAGAAAGTATTGTCTTGTGGTTTTAATTATTTATTATTCAATATTTTAAAACCTTTTAACTGTGGCTGGTCTGTGTAGAGATACATTAAGCTCTAGAGTACATTGCATATTTATAGTGATTACCGTACAAAGCCACACTAATAAGTCTTGACTGATTAGTCACACTTACCAATTGGATAATAATATTTCACAGTAATAACTGGACACCCTTTTAAGGGCCTTTGTATAGCTGATTATATTATCTGGGTGGTGGCAGCTGGTACTACTGTACAGTCTGGGTAAAAGGGGCACAGCTGGAGAACCTGTGCCAGCCTTCCCCAGAAGTGTCTGTGTGGTTGTATAACCTCTTATCTCTAAGTGTGTGTGTGTGTGTGTGTGTGTGTGTGTGTGTGTGTGTGTGTGTGTGTGTGTGTGTGTGTGTGTGTGTGTGTGTGTGTGTGTGTGTGTGTGTGTGTGTGTGTGTGTGTGTGTGTGTGTGTGTGTGTGTGTGTGTGTGTGTGTGTGCGTGTGTGTGTGTGTCAGCTACTTGGGCAGGGACACGAAGCACTGATTGGACAGAGAGGGTGCTGGAGATTTTAGCTTGCCCAGCTAGGCTGAGATCTGGACCCTATAGCTGTGCTAGTGGGGAGTCTTACTGGGGACCTGGGGAGCAAGGGAGTGACCAGCCCAGGACTGACTGTGGTCTCTGTCTGCTCTTAAGGGAAATTACACTTTACTGTGTGTATTTCTTATCCTTTCCTCTCATATGAGACTCCCTCTTTGGTGTTAGTGGTGAGGACTGAGGCTCCTTGTTTGCTGGGCCAGGGCACGGGTGTCACATATTAATTGGTGGCAGTGGTTGGGATATTCACCTCATATATTAATTGATGGCAGTGGTTGGGATATCCTCACATATTTATTGGTGGCAGTGGTTGGGATATCCTCACATATTAATTAGCTGGCAAATACTAATTAGCTTGCAGTGGTGTGGGTAGAGTGAATCATGTAGCTTGTGTACACTGAGCTTTGAAGGTGTTTTGTACTCTAAATCAGCCACGCAGTGAATACTCAGCATTCAGATCACAATTATTTTATTTATTTTGTTAGCTTAGTTAGTCAGGGTGAGCAGGCAGCATGTCAGCAGAGGAGTATGGAAAGGTGACAAGGAGCCAGCTGGTGGAGATGTGCCAGGCTAGGGGACTGGTGCATGGAAACCTGACTAAGGCGGACCTGATTGCAGCCTTGGTTACAGCTGCATCAGAAAACAGCAACCAGGAGGACAATAAGACTGGCAGTGGAGATATAATTCCTTTGGAGAATGGACAGCTCAACCTTTCTGCAGTGGACTTAAAAATCCAGCTGGAGCTAAAGAGACTTGAGTTGGAGGCCCGGCATGTGAAATTAGAAGCAAATGACAGATTGTGATGTATGCAGGCTGAGGAGAATGAGAAACTGTTACGTCTGCAAGCTGAGGAACAAGAGAGGCAGAGGCAGCATGAGAAGGGGATGCTGACTTTTTGCCAGAGTCATGGAGGTAATGGGGAAGGTAGTAACTGGACCCCAGAACCACAAAAGGTCAGTAAATTTCCTCCGCAGTTTAAAGAGGGGGATAATTTTGATAGTTTCATTCATATGTTTGAGTGCGTATGTAAACAGTATGAAGCTGACCAAGGGCTCTAGGTATGGTTCCTGACCCCCTTACTCCATGGTAAAGCTGTAACTGTTCTGTCCAAAATGTCTGATGTTGCATGTTTTGATTATACTGCTGTTAAGAAATGTCTTTTAGAACTGTTTAAGCTAACACCTGAAACATATAGGAAAAAGTTTTGTGAGCGTAGATGCAAGGTAGATGAAAGTGTATGAATATGTTGCTGATTTGAGCACTTTTTTCCATAGGTGGGTGAGTGGATGTCAGGTCACTACTTTTGAAGGGCTGGCAGGCCTTTTGCTGAGGAAACAAGCCCTTAGCACTTTGCCTGAGGACATGAGGGCCTGGTTAGCTGATAGACAATGTGCTACTTCAGATGAGTTGGAGAAGAAGGGAGACCTATACCTGGCAAGCAGGGCAGCCCTGCACAGGAAGAGGACCCCCAGTACTGCTCATGGGTCTAAAGGAACTCTTGGTGGGCAGCACAGACTGCCAAAACAGAATCTGCCAGTAGCAGAGGAAGCCACTAGTCCAGGTACATGTCCAGGAGTGAGGGTTGAATGTTTGGAATGCAACCAGTGGGGCCATGTGGCATACAGGTGTCCACAGATGCAAGGTGGGGAACAAAAGGTGAGGGAGCCAGTAAGTGGAAAACACGAAATGCCAATAGTAGGTTGCCTTGAGATAACAGGGGTACTAAACTACCATCCTGTAGATGTCCTGAGAGGGAAGGATTTGGATGAGGCAGTACCATGTGATTATGCAGTTAAACGCGGTCAGGCTAGCAAACAAGTATGTGGGTCTGGTAGCATGGGGGAGATCCAGACAGGCTGCATACCTGCAGCCAGGAATAGTCAGGTGGTTACTTCAGGGAGGGAGCTACTCTGTTGCAGTGAGACTGAAGGTGAGCCACAGCTGCTTGTAGGTACTTATAGTCCCTTGGACAGAATGACTGCAAAGGTAGAGGTGAGTAGTAGTACCCAGGCTGACAGTGAGGCACCACTGTCAAAGGAGGCCAGACTTCCTGTAGAAGTGGAGCTAGGAAGGGTTACAAGGAGAGAGTTGAGACAGGCTCAGCTCTCAGACCCTACATTGCAAGGCCTGAGACAGGTAGCTAAGGAGGTACCTGATTCTCAAGGAAAGGGGGAATCTGTATACTGAGACAAAGGGTTACTATACAGAGAGTGGACCCCTGAGGGAGGACTAGAAGGTGAGAGAGTACAGCAGCTGGTAGTGCCTAGAGCCTACCATCTGGCACTTCTAGCCATACCCATGATATTCCCTTTGCAGGTCATATGGGCATAAAATGTACAAAGAGGCATATTATGCAGAACTTCTATTGGCCTGGAATTGCCAGGATATTCCAGGACATGTGAGCAGTGCCAAAATGGAGGCAAGGCAGGAGATAAGGTGAGAGCTCCTTTGATACCTTTGCCTGTGATTGAGGAGCCATTTCAGTGGGTAGCTATGGATATTGTGGGTCCTCTGAGTACCCCAAGTTCCACGGGGAACAAGTATATTCTAGTGGTAGTGGATTATGCTAAACGATACCCTGAGGCAGTGGCTTTGTCCTCCATTGAGGCAGAGAAGGTGGCAAATGCTTTGTTAGAGATTTTCAGCAGGGTAGATTTCCAAAAGGAATACTGACTGACAGAGGTGCCAATTCCATGTGAGACCTGCAAGCTTGTCTGTGGAAGTCCTGTGGGGTGAAGCACATGAAGACCACTCCCTACCATACCCAGACTAATGGTCTTGTTGAGAGGTTAAACTCTACAATCAAGTCCATGCTACGGGCATTTGCAGATCAGTTTAAGAGGGAGTGGGACAAATATTTGCCCCATCTGTTGTTTGCTTACAGAGGGGTTCCCAGGAATCCACAAGTTTTTCACCCTTTGAGTTACTGTATGGGTATAGGGTGAGGGGACCTCTAGATTTAATTCGAGATGAGTGGGAAGGTTATTAATGTCTCTCCTTTCTATTTTTGATACATGGTTCGATCACTTAACATCTCTTTCATTTTGTTCTCATATCCTGTGGAATCCAATATAACTATGGCTCCTCCTTTATCTGCTGCCTTCACCACTATATCTCTTCTTCTTTGTAGCTCATTCAATGCTATTCGTTCTTGATGGCTGAGGTTATGGAAGTGTTTACCCTTCCCCTTTGTTCTGTATTGTGCTACCTCATTTTCACATAGACGTACAAAAACGTCTACAGTGGGATTGCTTAATGGAACAACAACACTTGGTCTTTTATAGATAGTTTTGTTCTCATAAGGTTCAATCTCCTTACTGTCATATATATTTTTCAATGTTATATTTCTTCCAAAGCATTTTAAGTCCATTGTGAACTCACACAGAGGTGAGCGTAGAGATGGTATGAAGCTCAATCCCCTTTCTAATACACTTGTCTCATATTCAGTCAATCCATGACCAGATATATGCAACACCTAAGAACGCTCTATATCTGCTATTGGACATTTCTCTTCTTTCTTTCTCTGCTCATAGAGCGTGGTTCTCGTACATTTTTGGTTTGTAACAAAAAAGGAAGTTATACATACATATAGATAGATAAAAATATATAAACTCATCAGATACCAAGTTATTGATAAAATATGAATAAAATTGTACATCAAATGGATATTAGGACTTATCCAATTGGAAGAACAATATCAGCTCTTCAAAGAGAGCTTCAGTAGATTGAGCTTTGCTACTCTTTTTCCAGTGGTTTATAAGAAGGTAAACATCCCAAAATGCTTACCTAATTCCATTAGAAAGTCACAGAAAATGGTACTAGTGACATACCTCAAGCTTATAAGATATCTCACCCCAAAAAGAACATTTTTGACATTCATGCTGGGATACATTTTATCCCTCTCTATATATATATAGCCTGTAAATAATTCCTGACTCTAGTATGAAAGAACAAACCACTCACTCATTCCACAAACTGGAATCAGACTCTTAAAGCTGAGATATCAAAAAGTATCATTACAATAACAGAAAAACATGCATTTCTTTTTTGGTTTTTGCATCCAAATGCTACGATTATGCAGAATAAATACAAAAGCAAATGAGATCTCCTCATTTGTTTATGTTCATGCCATACCTTTAAGCAGAAGCCCTGGTTGGCACAATAATCCAAAATTAAACCTTTCACAGCCTTCAAAACTCAATCATAAAATCCAACTCTGGTCACACCAGGACATAGACATTAGACTCTCAACCCCTTAATAATAGTACCACACAATCTAATCAAAAATTTCACCAGACAACCAAAGCAAGCAATGTAATAAAAACAAAAATCTCCTTCAAAAAGAAATTCTTCCAAGAACTTTAACTTGCCTTTAGCAAAATGTAAGTGAGCCTGAAAATAAAATAACTCATTCCCATTCCAAAACCACATTTCAAAAATACAGAAAGTAAATCAACCAAAAATATCCACAAAAATAAAAATACTAAAGAAAAAAACATCTTTAGCAACCTCACTTCCTTTTACAATGAGTCCATGTATAAAAAAAAGACATTGAGTGGGAAAAATAAACATAAAAAGATAATATAACCTGGACAAATAGAATATTCTGGGTCTAATATTATATAGGCATAATATCTTGTACTCTATGTGTAAGGAATATGTTTATGAACAGACTTCATGATGATATTTTGCACAGCTAACTCCATATCCCCAAACATTCATTTGTTAGTTCGTTATTTGTCTGTTTATTTATTGGGGAAGAAGCTCCAATAAAATTCAATAACTCCTTGTGCTATTACTTCAGTTCAGATAGGTGCATTACATACAAGTTTAATAAATATGTTTGATTTAAAAACAGAATTAAATGCAAAGACAGAAGAATTGTAAACAAAATGTAGTTAGGAGGTATATGACTGGTCATAACAATCAGTGTCATCATTATATATGATGTGTTGTGACAGTAAAATATGGAGCAGCAATAAATATCTAGATGGTGACACAAGAAAGTGAAATTCTAGTAGCATGTCATATTACCATTCTAGCCCTGAGGAAGCAAACCACTAATTCATCAAGGCACCAGAGAGGTTTCCTCTAATGTTTTATTTTCTTTCTTTTTGTATTCTATTTATTATCCAGAACAAATGCATTAGAACTGATATACTTACAATTTAAAATAATCATTCTTATTTTAGAAGAGTACTGAAGAAACAATGGAACACATTTCATTTTATACAGTATTACTTACATCCCCCGTAAAGAGCAGGAACTATAAACTTTAGTCTCACCCTAGGGAGTTTCCTAAAATCATTTCCACATGTGTATTTTCTTTCCATATCTCACCAAAAGGAATGGAATTTGTTCTTGCTTATGTACACTGTCAAGCTTTGCCCATTACAGAAACAACATTAAAACTTGGAAAGCAGGCTAACATTCTTGGCCTCAGTTAGCTCACAGGGACAACTGCTTACAGCTTAAGGGTGACGTCAACACTCAAATGTTGAAAAGTTATGTGATGGTGTAATCTTTTATGATCCTCCAAGGCAACCTTTTATTTCATGTTTAACTACTTTATTCATTTCATAAGTTGTCATGCAAATTAGAAAGCCAATGTTACAGAAATATTATAAGATAAAACTTTTCTTGGTCTATAATAATAATTTTGCTAATAGCTAAGTTACAGTGCAATAAAATAGACATTATGGGATCAATTTTGAAGCATATGCTTCATCCCTCCTGTTTCTACTATTTCACATATCAGCATAATTATATAACCATCATAAAGATTCGGACTTACTTTTTTTGTGATGCTATAATTATTCCTCATACAGAGATGATGTTTGATGGCATATACAAGTGTGTGTGCATGTGTGTGTGTGTGTGTGTGTGTGTGTGTGTGTGTGTGTGTGTGTGTGTGTGTGTGTGTGTGTGTGTGTGCATGTGTACACACACACACACACACACACACACACACACACACACACACACACACACACACACACACATATGAAATCACATACATGCACATACACATGCAATACAAACCCAGACGCACACACACACACACACACACACACACACACACACACGCACAGACATGCACACACACACACACACACACACACACACACACACACACACACACGCACGCACGCACACACACACACACACACACACACAAACACACTCACATGTATATACCATAGAGATGCAGATACATACATATATGTTCATATGGGATCAATCTGAATGGGAAAATATCTAAACTGCAATCTTTACAACAATGAATTGGAACATGCAGATATTGCTTATTATAGACTACATCTCAGACTGTGGTATCTCAGAGAATTCCCTTAACTCCAAGGTGCTAAATATATGCAACAAGGTAGCGGGTGGCAGGGGTTGGAGCTTCCCCTGCAAAAAATTTTTAACTATTTTTACAATTACTTCAAGGTTACACAGCATGTATGCATGCAGTAGCATTACAAACTGTAATCTCACATTAGAACTCTCCTGAGAAAGCACTGGAAACATAAGTAGAAGAAAGCAGATAAGGGAAAATAATACCTGACCAAATAAACATTGATCACTTCCTGGGATAACAGTATATATGATTGCATATTAATTGTCTGTTAGAATCAATTATTGCATTACCAGTGATCATACATAAATAACTGCAACATTTGTAAAATAGTGAAACTACATTTTTTCAGGCCCTGTAACTCCAAATATATTAATGTCAGGGTCATACAGCAATGGAGATAAGGCGAAAAGTTCTGTATCCCTACCAAAATGCAGTCTAACCATCATAACAGTAAATGTGAATACACTGCAAACTGACACATAAACGCTGTTTTTGCTGGGGAATAACAACCCATGTACTCCCCATCCAATAGGCTGCACCCTACACCATTGCATCTATACATATATTAGCACTGAGACTGCACAAAACTGAGGAAAAAGAAAAGCTGCCTTATCTCCACTTAACTCTGTATGGTCTGTTATGACTCAGTCAAAGCATTTTGTTATATAGTGTGACACCAACACTCACACACACACACACACACACACACACACACACACACACACACATACATCTATATGCAGTTAGCTAGATAAATACATATGTGAGTGTGTGTGTATATATATATATATATATATATATATATATATATAAAATCTATGGATACATTAGATAATCTCGACATACTGAAACGTCGAAATTCAGTACATCGAGACCGAATAGTGGAAAGTGCTATTAACCGAAACTACTCTATGCCGAATCTGCAAATGTCAAATCCACTGCTATCGTGGTGTCACGTTCGTGACGTGTGGTGCGGTTTGTGGATTTATCTGGGGTTTCAGGTAAGTGTTGTGTGTTTGAGGATACTGGGTAGGGATTTTAGTGTGTGTGAGTGTGTGCTGTGTTTTTTTTTGTGTGTTTGTGTGTTTAGTGCAATCTGCGGAGTTAGAATATATAAGCATGGGGGGTGTGGGGATCGCAACCTCCCCACATGGGGGGGTGCAGGGGAGCTTGCCCCCCTGCTTATAGGTAGGTTAGGTGTGTCTGTGTATATTGTTATATTTGTTTAGTTAGGTGGGTGTATGTGTGTGTGATTATGTCCTGGTGTGTGTGTGTGTGTGTGTGTGTGTGTGTGTGTGTGTGTGTGTGTGTGTGTGTGTGAATGGTTGCAATTGTAATATTCGTGAATGTCGGTTTTCAACTATTCAGTCTCGAAATACTGAAATTCGACATTTCAGTATTTCGAGATTGTATAGTGAATCCATATATATGGGACTCCTGAAGCTGGCTGACATTACACCTTTCCACCTCTTTGTGCTAGAAATCTGGACAAAGTGTGAGGAAATGGGGGAACAAAAGCTTAAAAATAGGGACAGATTATAAATATTGCTCTTAGAAATTTGCTAGAATAACAGGTTTTGTGTTAACATGCATTTTCTGAAACATTTAAAGTCTGAAATTCAAATGTATGACATTATTGTTGACTTCAATCTTCAGATAATCTGAGTGTTTTTTCAGAAAAATCACAAATTTTATGACGAGCAGACCAAAACTATGAGGCAAAAATCTGAACATTCTGGGAAAATCTGGACAGTTGAATGCTTGCTGGTCAACATCTGCTTGATCAACCACAGTTAGTCAACATATGCAGATGGTCAACAGGTGTGTAAGACTGATGATTCCCGAGTGGGGGAATATTCCCTTTCCATGGGGATTGTGTGATCTTGGAGTTAATATATATAATTTGGAGGAGGTACAGGGGGGCTTGCCACCCTGCCAGAAACAATATTTTTATTTTCATGCAGTGAGGCTCTTATTGTTATCGACATTCTACTGCTTTGATCATTGTAAGTAAGCCTAAAATACACACACACACACACACACACACACACACACACACACACACACACACACACACACACACACACACACACATGTCTAGCTCTCAAGACTTCAAGTGCTTGAACTGTCAGCTGCAGAATTAAAAAAACTTGCCTTTTCTCCACTGTAGTGCAATCTCAGAATTGGTAGATATAATTAGCAGGGTGTGTGGGGCCTGCAGGGAAGATGCCCCCTCCTAAAAAGTATTTTTTGTTTTGCTTCAAATCATTGTGATTCAAAGTATTGTACATTTGAACCTTTGTGATTCAAACTATTTTGGCATTTGTCAAGTGACAAAAGTGCTTGCAAGAGTGGTCAAATGTGTATGTTGCTGAATGAAATATGATCGTATATTTTTTGGTAAGGTAAGTGTGGAGTTTGGTTGTTAAAGTTGAAACTTTTGGATATACCAAAAGTTTCAGCTTTTTTTGTAGGGCTATATGTGTGTGTGTGCAACTGTTTGTGGGTTGGAGCAGGGATAGATTTAGCATTTGTGGGTTAAGGTTAGAGTAAGGGCTAGGTAAGATGAGAGATTTAGTGTTGTATGTCGATGCTGGTGCACATGTCATGTGTACTAATGTCTTGTGTAGTGTAATATTATCAAACAGGTTTTTCTGAAGAAGGTGTTGGGTTAAGGTTAGAGGCAGGATTACAGTTAGGATTAAAACACATTTCAAAGGTCATACAGGGGCGAAGCCAAAACTCCACCAGTTTGACTAGCAAATTGTCTGTCTTTGAAGCCTAGAAGAATGATGTTAACACAGATATCAGAGAGGTTTCCACACACTCTGAAAAACAGCAGTACCCATCTGCTTTTATCAATCAAAGCTTTCAAATGTCTCTGAGCAATCACTCAGGTAACAATATTGTGGGAGTTTGACTCCTATTTCTCAAAAGCCATCATAATTTTAGTGGTAATATTATTATCAGTATTTTAGTCTGCTAGCAGGAGGCACTTAACTGGTTATTTGTACATCTAATTTGAGGACACACCAAGAAATTATTTGCTGTGATTACCTGCCACCATTCTCAAACACTAAACAATATGAAGAAGAAATGGTCTATGATATTATCCATACCTGTTCCAGAGGTTCTTTCAAAATTATAGTGGTTTTAACTTATATCTGTGCATGTCAGGCAAAACTCTACTAAACCAATTGTTAATGATGATCAATCTGACACAGCCTGTTAGTACATCCACTAAACTTAACATAATTACTAGTAACTACTTTGTTCTTGACCCAATGATTATTAATGTCCCACCACAAAGATGTGAAAAAATACTAGTTTTGCACAATACTATAAGTGACCACTGCTGGGAAATTTTGGTTTGTCATACAACACCCCCCCACCACCACCCATGCCCCATGTCTATAATAATTAATGCTAACACATTTTCAGTGTCAAAGTAAACACAGCTACTGCTAGGATTAGAACACCTAAACTGGCCCAGATCTGCCAAGAAACAAATATAATCTCTGCCTTTACTCTTTTTTCCAGTTTGTCAAACCAATCATAAATAAACTCTTCCAGCTACAAAAAAGGAAAGTATAAGGAACATGCATCCATGGTTAACACCAGAGATTAAACAGCAAATGAAGCATGGCGACACTGCTTGGTATACCTGCAAAAATACACCACCACTATGAATCACCAGCTTTTTTTTTTCACATAAGATTCCATAAGAACACATTGTGAGCTACTTGGAAAGTTCTCAATGGAATCAACTCCCAGCCGTAATAAAGCCCAACGTTCCTTGAGCATTTTGACTACCTTAATAGTAGCTAAACTTCTCACAACTACATTTAACATATACTAAACATACCTTTAACCTCAGATATATTTCCCATTGATTTGCACACTCTGTCAGCATCCAAGACACCACCGTTAACTTTTTCTTCACCCTAGGACTTTTGATCCATTACTAATGTATAATAGGCCACTAATTGTATTAACAAAGTGCAGTCTGATTCCTAACAGAAAGCAAGGATTTTGTACACACCATATCACCCTCACTGTGCTATACACTGTTCCAGGTATCACAAAATTACATATGTAAAAAGACTGCCTAGTGAGGTCTTTATATTGATCTTAAGATTTTGAAAACATTCACCACATCCTTCTTAAAAAGTTTCAGAATGTACATTTCAGTGGAAGCACACTTACCTGAATGAATCACTATCTTATATGCTAACCTTTCACAACTGAATTTGCTGAGACAGCTTGGGAGCCTGCACATCATGAGTATCTCAAGGGTTAATTTGTCATTAATCTTTTTTTCACTTTTCATAAACAGTCTTGTCAATTTACTGCCTACTACTGTGTGTGTGTGTGTGTGTGTGTGTGTGTGTGTGTGTGTGTGTGTGTGTCTGTGTGTGTGTTTCACCTTTTCTTTTCACTGTATCATGTATTATTATCATTCAAAGTAGGATTTCTAGAACTAAAATATGCATTTTGTACTTTAGATGTTTCAGTGGAACTGTATGTATTAAGTTTTATAAACTTGAATTTATATTTGTTACATGCTGAGCAGATTTGCAATTATGTTCTAATTCCATATCATCTCATTTTTTCTTCTGATGACCTAATTGTGGGGGTGAACAGTTTTTAGTAGCCTACAGCCAAATTCAATGCATAAGGTGGCACAAAATGCAACACAGTCACTTTGTCAATCATGCAACACAGTCACTTTGGCAATCAGATAATAAATTAATAAATATCAATTCAGTTATTTTCAAGAAAAAGGTAACAAAATAAAAATAAAACAGAATAAAATGAATAATGTTTGACTTACAATGCAATAGCATGGATTAATAATCAATTGTCTACTATAGGGTGATCACTTTTAAAAAGAAAACTAGGGAATATAGTTCACATCAATAGTATTCTTAGATTAAGTGTATGCATGTGTGTGTTATACATTAACTTGATTAGTGTTAGAATGGAAATTATTGAAATAATCTGTTCACCTGTGAAGATTAAGTTAATAATGTTGATAAAGATATGATAAAAATGCTGATTATGAGGAAGATAGAAAAGATGTTATAAAGATGACACTGAGGATGATAATGAAGATGCCCATGAAGTTGTACAGAAGATGAAGATGTGATGAATATAATGTAGACAATAATACTGATGATGAAAATGCAATGACGTTCAAGATGAGATGATCACGATGAATATATAATGAGGATGAAATGAAGAGGAAGACAAAGCAGATGAAGCAATGATAATCATGAAGAGGCAATGAAAGACACAAAGATGCCAATGTTGATGACTAGAATGAAGATGATGACAGAGATGCTGATATGATGGAGATGAACGTAGGAGAAGGCAGCATCAACCCTGGTGTTCTACAATGGTCAGTACTTAGCCTGGTCCTTTTATCCCTGTTTATATATTACTTAACTCATAAAATCCCATCCCTCAACCTAGTTATATAAACAAATGACCTTTTCTTAATTTAATCTAGTAAATAAACTTCTGAACCATAACACAGACTACAGAATAGTTTCACATTACTTTGTAGCTGGACTCACAACAATAGACTGCTAATAAACATTAATAAATCAAGTGCTATGTTATTTTCCACCACTCAGAAACTAACAAATTTCCCAACATTTTTCATCATAGATAATATGGGAAACATAATACTTAATGTAAGTGAACAAAGATAACTTGCTTATACCTTAGGCCCTGCCTTGTCCCCTGCCTTGTCCTTTGCAAATCACGCTGAAGCTGTGACCAGCAAAATATTTACTGAAGGAAACATGCTGAAAATCATCCATCTCTTCTCTCCTGATGTACAGAGAACAATAAGCAGAAATGTAATCATCTGTAAAATTCACTATGACCTGTCACTTCTAACCCTGTGGTCTGGTGTCGATATACACAAGTTTCAAATGGCTGAAAACAAAATAAGTAGGTTTGTTTTCCTAAATGATGCACACACCCATAACTAAAACCCTAAGGGTTTCAATGGGCTACATGTTCAAAATAGAGCTAACTTACTTCTTAGATGTTTTATTCTCACTCAATCCCCTCAAAAAGAAAACTATCCATCAAGGATTGGGTATACACTTTCAGAGAAACCAGGATGATACTTTAGTTAGACTCACTTACAAATTAGCCATTGGTGAAAAACATTTTCAGATTGGGACCAGCTAATTAGAACAATCTTCTAATGAAGTAAGGACACAATGATCACTGAGTGGTATTAAGGATAAACTAAAAGAATACATACATAATGAATCAAAATGTGCATGCTTTTATATTTATGATCATTTTTTTTTATTTTTTATAACAATCACGTCAACTTAAGCTTACTTATATGCAATTATCGTTGTTGAATGCCATTCAACAAGAGTAAAGTGCACCTTGCTTTAATGTAAACAAGCTTGTTGATTTCTAAGTTTCAGTTTTATACTGCTCCTTTGAAGCCTGGATCATGGCTTAGAAAAGTCAGATGACCAGTCCACCCACTCAATTGTAAAACAGTAATAAACACAAAACAAAAAATGCAAAGGAAATGATAATGAAGATGATGGGATACATTGTGATATTCTTCAATATCATCATCCTCATCATAATCATTGTATCTTCAAGCTGTCTTTGCTATCATCCTCATGACATCGTTATAAGTGGCAGCATCAGAATCTTTGCCAATTTTGAGCATCTTTCTCTTCATCATTTTCATTGTTGTCTTCACCTGGCCTATCATCTTCTTTATATCATCATCATTTCCACAGTGTCTATATCATTATCATCATCTTCTCTTTATCTTAATCATCAACATCTTTATTGCATGTCCATCCCCATCACCATCACATCTAAATCAACTTAATCTTCACTGCATCTTCATCTCCAGCACATCATCATTATTATCATCATCTTCAGTGTATCTTCAGAATCAGTTCAAAGTACAATGCACACACACACACACACACACACACACACACACACACACACACACACACACACACACACACACTCACATACACTCACACACACGCATGCACATGCATGCACATGCACACACACGCACACACACACAGATTCACTTTCTTTAAATGTTATTGTGGTGACTTACATTTCCTTTGTTTTCTTTCCAAAAGAGATCAGTGTTAGTACACTGTATACCAAACATTATAGACTCTACTGGGAATCCTGTTCTGTTCTATTTTGATGTTTGTGCCTTTTACATGATTATAACTGCATTTAGTTATCTACTGATTTATTGTATAACTGTGACTGATTACGTATGCTGGATTCTGTGTCACCGTATGTGATTAAATCTGCTTCAGAGTACAAAAAAACACCCTACCCAATGCAAACTGTTTATCTCCACAATTGCATTATGACAGCTTAACACTAGATTACATTAAATTGGAAATAATAGCACAGCAGTTCAGCATGGAGTAAATTGGAACAAAAGTTTATTACATTTTTTATATGGTTCCATTGAAATAACTAACATAAACACTACATATGTTTGAATTATAAAGTTCGCGTTATAAGATAAAAGCTTAATAACAATGAAAAGAATCAGCAGACAGTTATTTGTACATGATCTTTAACTAAAACCAATAGATGATATATGTGGAAAGTTAATCAATAATTCTTCAAATGATGAACAAATCAGTAGAGTTAAGCAATAGTTACAAAAAGAGTACCCTTCAACACTGCAAATAACAAAAATATAGGTGAACCTCATATGCAAAATATTCAAGCAGGTTTAAATACTACTGTTATCTATAATCATGGACAAGCTGACTTTAACACAATGTGGCAATATATTAGCAGGAAAAAAAACAACAATCTGATAAGCTCAAACTACATTCACTCCCAGTAAATAATATGCCTTGAGCTCTCCTTTAACTTATTTATGACTCCACCTTGACTACACAAGGAAAAAGGTTAGCACTCTCCCATTTTAGTCCAATAAACTCTCTCCCTTTCTTATTAAATCCTCCAGAACAGCCTTAGCCATAGGCATTCTACTCTTCCAACTTGAATACAGCCTCCTCCCCATAGCATCAGCATCAGTAATTAACTCCACAAACATTTAAACAGTAACCAATAACATTTGTAGATTTATTACCCAGTCTCCCAAAAATGGACATCATTGTAAAACACTGAAAAAAGTAAAATGACTCCTTCTTCGACAAAGTGTTGACCTTCTCCTAGAATCCTAACTATTCAGACTCCTAGCCAAACAGACATTCTTTCCTCTAGGATCTAAACTACTTAGGCAGGCTTCCTTATAGAGACACTGGACAAACCATTCTGCACTCACACTGCCACCCACAAAAACTAAACTCCATTGCACCGACCACTGCTTCACTATAATAGTTCCAAAACTGTGAGAAAGTATTCCCCCACAAATAAGACACCTCATCTTATCCAAAATTTAGGACTCAGCTATTGGCCACCTCCTTTAATCAGGCAAATGTCATTCTCACATCTAGCCATATTATCTAAACTGAGATACCTCTTTCTCTATCTCTTACTCGTAACACTTTTATTGTTCCTCAGTTGCACCGATCTACAGTTTTCAGTCACATGATATTTTGCTTAATATAACCTTTTCTTCTACCTACTCACAAGCTCTAACAGTCTTCACTCCACTCAAGAATCCTATCATGCCCACTTAAACAATACTCAGTTGTAATTATCACACAGGTACTTCACTTTCTACATGAGATTTGTTGTGATTTATTGTAAACAGTGTGTGTTACAATTAGAGATACTCCCAGTATTTTGTTATCTGATAAAGGTATTTTAAATAGGTGTATTTTTATTCTACTATTACTACCTTTTATGTAAAGTACTTTTAACTCTTTGTATTTCCAGACTGAGATGGAAATTGGTCACATGTGATCATTGCTCTAACCGAGGAAACAAATATTTAAATAAATAAATGATGGTTTGCATCCCTGTTAAGTTAAAAAATACACATGGCCTCACCATTACAGTCTCCAACAGCACAACTCTTAGAGATGTCTGTCTGCAGAGACACCTAAGACTCTGGATAGACTCATCACTACCCATCAAGTGACACACCAAACACAGACTTTATAAAGCAACAACAACGACAGCAACTGAAAGTTTGGTATACTGTATCAAGCCTACCAGCTCAAAAATTTAAGAGGGAAATAGCAATTACCACTCTAATCCCTAAAGTAGAATGTTGCATTCTACTTACTTCCCTAATCTCTAGAATACTTCCTTGATAGAAACAACTTATAAATAAAATGAATATATTCATTTCTCTGTTCCCAGTTCTGCTCAGCAATGCCAAATGGCTTGTAATAACAGTACATCTATTAACATTTCTGTCTTCCTTCATATTTGATTTACCACAAATGAATATTGGTTAGCATTTGTTCACAAAATAGCAGTAAAAAGCACTCCCTAAACCTTAAGACTGATTGCAGAAAAAATAATCACTTAGGAGTGACCTTGTTTAGTATGTTCATTAGGTTTACCTTTAAAACCGCGAATCACAGTGGTTCGAGTGCTCATATGAGCGACTCGAAATCACGAAACTGAAAATGTCGACAGTCCGTAATGTTTGAAAAACAGCAAATTGAAAGCAGATTCACTGTTTTTCAAACATTAATGTCGAAGAAAAAAAAACAAAGTGTAAAGCAGGGGGCAAGCCCCCCTGCACCCCCCATGTGGGGAGCTGCACCTCCACCCCCCTACTTTATTATTCTAACTCCAAGATCACACTACAGTGGGGAAAGGAACCATTTCCTGATCCCAACTATAGTGCAATCCACCCCAGAATGTCGAATGTGCAATGAGCGAATCTCATTGTGCATTCGCTCATTGCACATTCGACCCCTTTTCCATTCGACGTTTGCAAATCTTGCAGACTGCCTTTTGCACAAGTGCAATTCGCCTGTGTGCAATACATACATCTAAAGGAAAACCGTTCATTATAATAAAGTTGTTTTAGAAAAATAACTGTGAACAAATGGAACTACCTACCTGCTAAGATATTTAAAAAAAACAGTTATGCTTTTTTACTAAAAACGTCCAAAAACTAATAGGCACAAGACAAGACGAGCGTACACTGCAAAGTCCAACAAGGTTTAATAGCTGAGTAAAACAAGCTTACAGCAATCAGTAGTGCACTCGGTAACTGCCAAGCAATAAAAAGTTAAAAACGATCTGGCTGCACAGAATCCAAGTCACAAAGTGTAAAGCCCTTTTCGTTAGGAAACACTTCTTTTAACTTCTTCAGAAAATCCTAGTTTCCTAACGAAAAGTGCTTTACACTTTGTGACTTGGATTCTGTGCAGCCAGATTGTTTTTAACTTTTTATTGCTTGGCAGTTACCGGAGTGTGCACCGGACTACTGATTGCTGTAAGCTTGTTTTACTCAGCTATTAAACCTTGTTGGACTTTGCAGTGTACGCTCGTCTTGAGCTATGCTTTTTTACTTATGTCTGTACATGCTTCCAACACAATTGATAATTACACATGTCCTATATACATTAATCTTTAAAACTGTCTCATGGGACATGCCACTGGGGAACAATTCAAAGGACATATTGGCATAAATACTGGCCAGTTATATTACATATAATCTGTTGCTTTAAAAATAGACTGTGGGGGGAATTTAATGTAGCCTGCACATTTTTTTATAGCATAAGCATTGCGCTGCACTGCAAACATGAACACGAACAATTTTAGATTCATTAAGCGATGCTGCATGGCACTCATGACTGTGCCAACACAGAAATTTCCGTGGCATGCAAATCACCTCTTAAGCAGAGGAATCTCATGTAAATGTGGCAGGCAGAGTGATTCAGCAAGCAGATAGGAAGCTCTGCAGACCCCGTGTCAGTGTCCATAGTGTACATGGAAAAATTCCGTATACAGGACTATAGACAGACAAACGGGGCTGTATAAATGTAGGGAGATACACAGAAATGACATAGCACACACACATATGAGCAAAACTATCCACTTCATGTTCCAAAAGTTACAGTAAATATATTAAAATAATTTATTTTTTTAATAATCTTAGCATGTTTGCATGACATGCCACAGTATGCAAACATTACTTATAAAAAAAATAACTGGAAATATTAAATATTAATAACATGAGACAGAAATTTGTTATAGGACCCTTGGTGTAGTATCTACAATTGTGCACTGGTGCTGTTGCTAACTTGGAAGGAATCGGAAGCATGCAGTATCCAGGTTGTGAGCACGGATCCCTATGCAAAAGAGGTGGAGATACTGAATAGCATAATGGAGTAACTGTGTCCGCATGTCCCCTCCGGGTAGGCAGAGAGCCATGTTGGTGTCCACACTGGTGGTAGCTGACATCAAGAGAGGGTGTGTCCAATAACTTCTAAGCTGATCGAAGCTTAACTGCGCCTGTTTGCACAGTGCTCTGCCATGCTGAGCATGGAAGCCTGGGGGTGTGTGCACTGACTTCTAAGCTTTGTTTACATATGGGGTGCATGTTTCTACATGTTTGCGTTGCTCAGTGTACACTGACTACTAAACACTGTTTACCTACTGCGAACGCATTTGCATGGTGCGCCGCAGTGCTCAGAGTATCTAAAAGGCCAATGATGTATTAATTAGTGTTGATCCTTGCTTAACTTCAACCAGGGCCATTAAATGATGTCAGTAATATATTAGGCAGGTGCACTGCAACATAGGTATCCAATCACGCAGGCAGCACCTACAGCAGAGCACTATAAATTATCCATGCACACTATAATCTGATTTTTCCCACATACTCTGCACCATTGATGTACAAACTTGGGAATTTTAACTGAAAGAATGTTAGGGGCTGCTGTAAGTCTGCTACATTTGTATGTGCTAGATGCTGAAGTCAATGCTGCTGCTGCTGCTGCTGACAATAGGCCTAGGCAGAGAAGGAGGAGAGTGTTCAGGTCCAGGGTAACCTTTCAGGAGCTACATGACCTGGAGATTGTAGAGTGCTACAGGGTGGACAGGGACATACTAGAAGAACTCACTGAGCTATGTCGCCCTCAACTCAGGCCCAGAGCCAAGAGAGGGGAACCCATCCCAGTGCAAACAAAGGTATGTACAGCCCTTTGGATAATAGCCACAGGTATCTTCCAAAGACCAACTGGGGACATGATGGTGGTCTCACAGGCATCAGCATCCAAGGTACTTCAACAGTTCTTGGAGGCCATGCTACCACATGCCAGTGAGCACATATATTTTCCAGTCACCCCTGAGGTGAGGGCCAGCAATATGCAACTCTTCTACCATGTAGCACACTACCCTGAGGTACTGGGTGCCATAGATTGCACTCATGTACACATCAAGGCACCAACCAGTGAGGAGAGTAGAATCTACATCAACCGCAAGGAGTAACTCTCTGTCAACTGCCAGGTCATGTGCAATGCTCAGGACATTATCATAAATGTGTGTGCTGGCAGCCCTGGCAGCTATCACTATTCCCATATTTGGCATGCATCACAGCTGTACCATATGTTTGCTAGTGGGAACATCCCACACAGCCATTTAGTGGGGGATGCTGGCTATGCACTGGAACCATGGATGATGACACCCATCAGAAATGCACACACATCCAACAAAGAATGCCATAATGAGGCACATGCATAAATTAGGAACATCATAGAGCATGTGTTTGGGTTGCTGAAGTTATGGTTCCGGTGCCTCAATATAGCTGCTGGAGCTCTGCAGTACTCTCCATTCACATGTGCACATATGTTCACAGTATGTGCCATGCTACACAATATGATCCTGCAGAAGCAGCTGCAGCAGGATCACCATAGGGAAGAGATACACAGCCTTCCAGTAGATCCTAGGTCACCACAACCACACTCACAGAAGGACTTGGAGGAAGAGCCCCCTGATGATGTCCCTGTAGGCAGATGTAGGCATGCCTAGTAAGCCCTGTCATTGGCTAAGCGACAATGCATAGCACATACACTGACAACCTAGGGCCCCGGGGACTGACACCTTACTCACACTCACACACATATAAATAAAATAACTGATGCCAGGCAACACACACAACCTGTACCTATCTGTGTATTGGCTGTGTACCACTTGCATCACACAGAGTAAGCCCTGAACTACAGGTCAGTCAGCTGCTAAATTTGCAAGGTAAATCTCTAACCTACACATTAATTGTAAGGATTACTATAATAAGGTATTGTATGTATATATCTGCTGCTGTTATGCAAGAAAATATAGAGAGCTATTTGGTCAGAGTTAAAATCCACATGGGACAACTGAAACCCAGTCCAATAGTATGTGTTCTTTAATATTCACTAGGCCTCATGGTTAGAATATTCACAACATCAGGCAAGGGCAAGGTGACCATTTTGTTTCAGGACCTAAACTGGGACACTTGAGGGCCACCCCGAGAAGCCAGGTCTGCAATCCCATTCACCCGGCCCCCATGGGAGTGGAGATAGGGCCGCCATTTTATCTCACATCAGGGCTGGCAGGTTGGCCTGCTGTCCTTCACCCAGAACTGTGGGAATGCCACTCCGTGAGTGGCACCATCCAGGAGGCAAGAGGCCACATGCCAGGAGGCTCGAAGCAATGCACATTTGTTGGTGCCTGGCACATGGGGGAGAGAGACTGAGGTGTGTTGCAAAATACACAGATATGGGGGGGGCAGGACTATCTCCCCTACAAGTTTGAAAGCCCTAGGTGCAAGGCAAATGGGAGAACCAGTGTCACAGAAGTCTAGATGAGGGACTGTCTGAGGCTTTGCAGCCCAGCAGAGTTCCATGAGGCTGGGAAGATCCCCTGGGAGGCTCCAAGAGTACATTTGACACACTGCATGATTTGGCAACAGTCAGGAAATATGTAATCCTGGAAAAAAGCTCTCTCTCCTGGTTAGAATTTTAAGCCTGGTGGGGGGGATCTGTCCCGATGGAAGTCTGGAAGGGACAGATAGGTGGAAAGTGACTGGGGCAGGACAGCTCCCACCTGGGAGAGGGGGTATAGACCATGACCCCTGTGGGAAGAAAGTCTGGAAGGGGTAGAGAGGTAGATAGTGGCAGCTCTGAGTGAGGAAGGGGTCAGGCAGAGCTCCCCACAATGGAAGTCCTTAAGAGAGTGACTGGCGGACAGCAACAGGGCCTGGAGAGCTCCTGACTGGGTGAAAAGGATCAGGCAGACCTCCCCATGATGAACGTCCTTGAGGAAGCACCAGGGTGGATGGTGGAGGGGCCTGGAGTGCTCCTGGCGGGGTGAAGGCATCCAACTTCACCCCATAACTGACAGCATCATTGAAAGATCTCAAAGTGCTCAGAGCTGCTCTGGATGGGAAAGCAAGGGGACTCTAAAGCATTCATGAGAGCAGATCTGCCCCTCAGTGGCTGAAGGGAGTTCCAGAGGGGTCAGATGGGATCAGAGGGAAGCTCCTCTGTGAAGATCCGAGGGCATGAGCAATCCAGCATGATTTGGCAGCCTGCAGGAGACATGTAGGTGGTGGAGTCTCCTGACATGGGAGGCTGCAGCTGGGGAAGGTCTCTTGGCCAGGCTAAAGGGGGGCCTGTAGGGGTCGGCCCTGACAGAAGTCAGTAAGGGTGCACCAGGCAGATGAGTGTGGGGCCTGGAAATCTCCTGCCTGAGTGAGTTGGGTCAGGCAGAGCATCCCATGACAGAAGTCCTGGAGGGAGTGACTGAAGATGGTGGCAAAGCATGGAAGGCTCCTGCCAGGTTGAAGGCATCCTAACTTAACCCATACCCAATGACATCCCCAAATAATCTCAATGTCCCCAGAGCTGCTCAGGATGGGAAAGCAGTGGGACTGGCTGGCCTGGGAAGCCAGGTCACCATTCAGACTGAGAGGTCTAAACTGGGACATTTCTGTGTCCCAAAGACAACATTCAGGATTCCTGGACAGAGACTTCCAAACTGGGACTGTCCTGGAAAAACTGGGACTGTTGGTCACCTTGGGCAAGGGAGATTTTAACCAGTGGGCACACATGATATTTGGGCAACTGTATACCCAAGATGATCATATGTTGTTGTTCCCCCACCCCCAACACAACAGTGTACCCATATAACTGCTTTAACAGAAAATCAGCTATGGTATATCAGTGGACCAGGTAATCTCAGGGCTGTAACATAGATAGTGCTCATGCATAGTATGTCTCTCTTCATTCATAGATTCGTTCTAGGCTAACTGCCCTGGTGGGCCATTTTAAGCCTAGCTAATTACCCCATGTGATAATCAAACCCTGTACCTTGTGTTTGTAAGGTAAACACTTAACCATTATGCCAACCACCCCCTCATGTAGGATAACAATGTACATATGTATACTACTGACTGTGTGACGGATGGCCCGACTCTTTCTAGTGAACTGTGTGGCTCAGTGGACTAGGGAAGCTAGCATGGGTAATGGAATTGATGGTTTTAATCTGGAATTACTCACTTTTGATGTGAGGTAGTAGTATGTTGGTGTTTTCACAGAATGTCATATCCACCAACCTTTCAGTGCAAGAAATCTGGACAAAGCCAGAAAGATTGGTGGGACAAAGGCCCAAACATAGGGACAAAGTTTAAATATTGGTCACATAAACCTTGCTGGAAGTAAAGGTGTTGCAGTAGTACATATATTTCATTGGATATAAAATTTGACACACAATTTTTAGCCTTTAGTAAGTAGAATATATCGATGTCAACATTCAATAAAGCACCAGAAGACCACAAATGTGTGAGGAACAGACCAAACATATGAGGCAAAACTCTGGACATTCTGTGAAAATCTGGACAGGTGAGAGGTATGCAGACTTTCAGTCTGTTTGTGGTGTAACATTACCAGTCCCAGTCACATATTTAGTACAGCAGACAGCTGGGGAATGCTGTGGACATTTTGAGTCAAGTGCAGTACTGCAGAAACAGGGGCAGATGTTAATGTGTGTAACATACAAAATCCCGGACTGGAATACAGGTAGGTATGGCCTGAATTCACATTATAAGTACTGACAGTCCCACTTGTCATGCTAGTAGACTTAGTAAAAATGAATGCAATTCTGTTGACCCTTCATTGACATGACCGCTTATGTATAAATGTTTATACATGCAGACATACAGATATGTACGTATATATATATATATATATATATATATATATATATATATATGGGTCTACTTCAATTCATTGAATCCCATTTCATTGAACTTTCATTTCACTGAAAGTTCATTACATCGACAAGCATTTTAGGTGGGGGGCTTCACCCCCCACACCCCCCAATGTGGGGGGCTGTGCCCCCCACGCCCTCCCTACTATATATATCAACTCCAGGGTCGCACAACATTGGGGAAGGGGGCAAATGCTTGTCGATGTAATGAACTTTCAGTGAAATGAAAGTTCGACGAAATGGGATTCAATGAATTGAAGTAGACCCATATATACATATATATGTATATATACATCTGTCAGTATCTCTCTCTCACATGCATAGTATATCTATCGCTGTGTAGTGTCAAATAGATATATATAACTATAAATAAAAATGATACATAGACACCCCCATATATGTACAGAACACATATACATATCATACACACACACAGCTACATGTATATATACATACCTGTTATATATAGAATATACATACCTGTTATATATAGAAATATGTGCATGGATGTCTGCATTGTCCAACATACCCTAATAATGGTAAGTAAACTGTACTATCACACAGCCATAATGCTGCTCAAAGGATCCAAACTAAGGGTGCAACAATACATATTCCACTTACCTACAGACCTCTATGCCTGCTGGATGTCACCACATAGACAGACACAGGTGAGTGTAATGTATAATGGTGTCAACGCATGTTTGGACAGGGCACATTGTCCATTCCCACAGTGTCACCTATGTAACTGCAAGCAGCCACATATGGCCATACTGGTAACTGTACACACATAGCTAGGAAAACATCAGTTATCTCACTGCTAGGATAATAGATGCAGATAACAGTATGAACCAGTATCACTCTGTAGGCCACAGATGCTGTTCAATACCAACCTAGTCTGTGTAATGCACAAGTACTGTGCCTGCAATCACATATACAACAGACTTAATCTGTGGCACATATGATAAATGCTGTCATCTGTAGTGTTTAAGCCTAGATAGGTAGAGGTTCTAATCATACTGAAGCCCACTTGGTGTGTGTGTATACCCCTGCAAAGCAATGGACATACCCTCGTGGGTTATCAACCTGCAATGGTTATGCACTTTTTGGGCCCATAGCTTACTGCTGGCTTCCACACTGCCCTATTCTACACGACTCGCTGATGTCAGCCACCTTAAGACTACCAGCATCCAATGTAGTAATAAGATTTAAGCTGTGGTGCATGTGATACATATTGTGATCTATAGTGCCTAATACTAGATAGATAGGGGTTCTAATCTCACTCTAGGCTACTAGGTGCATGTGTGTGTATACCCCTTTAAAACAATGGACATGCCCTCATGGACTTATCCACCTGTAACGGTTTTGCCCCTTTTGGGCTAATAACTTGCTGCTGACTTCCACACTGCCCTATTCTACAAGGCCTGCTGATGTCAGCCACCTTAAGACTACTAGCTGACAGTGTAGCAGCAAGACTTAAGCCATGGCATATGTGATAAATGCTATGATTTAGGTAACCTAGGGGTTTACATCTCACTTTGCCCAACATGCTGGCATACTATGATAACCTATGCAAAGTAGACATAGGTAGGGTTTTGCATTATTTTATTTGTAGTGGGTGACGTGCCCTCCCCAAATAAGTGACCCCAGCACTCCAGCACTACCAGGTTATACCTCATATCATGCTTTTCGGCCCCAAAACCCAGACCGAGCCACAAAGGGAGGGGGAGTCTCCATATTTATCAAGGATATCCACACCTCCAGGTTAGTGGCATTGCACGAAGTATCGGAGATCATCTATGTGCAACTAACAGTGGGCAAGACTGCTTTTCAGTTTATAGCATCCTACAGACCACCCTTTCAAAGTCGGGAATCCCACTCGGCTTTCCTGAAAACATTGGAGAACATGAAGATCTCTCTGAACACCATTATATTGGGTGACTTCAACTACCCAAACATAGACTGGGAGCACTACTCAAGCCCCAGCACCTTAGCCCAAAGGTTCCTGGAAATTATAAACTCAAATGCTATGGAACAACTAGTCACCACTCCCACAAGAAGAGATAACATACTAGACCTGATCATTACCAACATGGGTACTCTTTGCTCCCTCATTGATAAGATCAGACAATAAATTAATTTCACTGGATATCCACATCCCGACTCCATCTCCAACCCAGAAAACCACAGTGAAAAACTTCTCAAAAGCGAACTTCTCACTTCTCAAAACTGAAGTGGAATCCTTCAAGGTCCCAGGGCCAGTGGAAACTATGGCCCAAACTGCAGAATCCTATATAAACACATTCTACGGACATCTCCAGGAATGCATGGATCATGTTATCCCAAACAAAACCAAGACCCAATCATCCAAAGGCAGGTGTCCAGTCTGGTGGACCCCAGCCATAAATAAACTGTACAACAGAAGGAGGAAGCTACTACATGATAGAGCAAAATCCGTAATAGGGAAGGCAGCTCTGATCAGTACTAGCAAATAATTACGATCCCTCATAAAATCCTCCAAGGCCAGCCTCGAGAGAAAAATTGCACAGGACACTAAAGACAATCATAAGGCTTTTTTCAGTTATGTTAGGAACCTGGGATGCAGCTCCCAGACTTGTTTTGAGTTGATTCTAAACGACAAAAAAATACACTGAACCCAGACACATCGCCAATATCCTGGCAGACAAGTTCAGTGCAAACTTCTCCACCCCTTCCCCCCCAAAAGAGCAAGTATCTATCCTGGCAGAGGGCTGCCTCCCAAACATCTCTGATGCTCAGGTGAAGGCTGCCCTCTCCAAAGCAAAAAACACTGCTTCCATGGTACCAGATGGCGTCCCGGGTTGCGTCCTACATGAACTCCAAGAAGAACTAATCCCTCAAATAAAACAGCTGTACAATCTCAGCCTCGCTACAAGATATGTGCCCACAGAATGGCGTACAGCAACAGTGGTCCCACTCCACAAAGGTGGAGCCTCTAAGGACCCTGGCAACTATCGCCCCATAAGCCTGACTAGCCTAGTCTGCAAGGCTATGGAGAGGATCATCGTGGAGCTCATAAACAAAGACATTGGGGACCGACAGACACTAGATCCTACCCAATTTGGCTTCGAGAAGGGCAGATCCTGCCTTTTGAACTTGGTTGACTTCTTTGAAACAGTCACCAAAGCCATAGATGAAGGGAAGGTAGTCAACACAGCCTATCTGGACCTAGCAAAGGCATTTGACACAATACCCCACTCAGGCATCATAGATAAGCTATCCAGCTTAAATATAAACCCCTATGTCACAAGATGGGTCACAAACTGGCTCAAAGACAGAGCCCACAGAGTGAGAGTTGCTGGAGCCATGTCAGACTCGAAACCGGTCACAAGAGGCGTCCCACAAGGTTCTGTCCTGGGACCGCTCTTGTTCGGTATATGCTTTTCAGAGGTACAGGCCAACGTGGGAGGACTATGGCTCACCAAGTTCGCAGATGACTGCAAACTGGGTGCCATAATCGACTCTCCAGCTGACACAAACATCCTTCAAAAAGGTCTCACGGAGACGGGTAACTGGTGCCAGAGCCATGGTCTAAAGCTAAATGCCAAAAAGTGTATAGTCATACCCTTTGGCAAAAACAATGTGCCCACAAATTACCCATTAAGTAATTGGGGTATTGTGTCAAATGCCTTTGCTAGGTCCAGATAGGCTGTGTTGACTACCTTCCCTTCATCTATGGCTTTGGTGACTGTTTCAAAGAAGTCAACCAGGTTCAAAAGGCAGGATCTGCCCTTCTCGAAGTAAACAATGTGCCCACATAGGCAGTAACCCATTAAGTACAGAGATAGTAATTTGGGATCTGGGGACCCAAGTTGATAGCAATCTCTCCTTTGACAACCACATTGCCAAAGTGGTTAGAAAGACCTTCTACATAGCTCACCTCATCATGAAAGGATTCACATCTAGATCAAGAGAGGTAATCGTGCCCCTTTATTCATCCCTCATCAGGCCCATCATAGAATACAATGCCCCTTTTGGTATGTACCTTACCCGACACCTGCAGCAATTAGAAAGACCCCAAAAGTACCTCACCAAGAGGATCAAGGGACGCAAGCAGATGCCATATGCTGCTCGGTTAAAAAACTCCAGCTCTAATCAGTTGCATACCGCCTACTTCGAGGCGATCTATGCCTGACATATAAAGCTATGTCCAATCCAGAATTAATGGACATGCTCCACCTCAGTAAATCTAAATCCCTTAGAGCCACATGCTCGAGGGACTTGAATCTCAGCACAGAAATAAATAGAACTTGCTGGAGGGACAGATTCATAACCCAGAGGCTCCCTTCGCTCTGGAATAGAATTCCAATTCATGTTAGGCAGAGCACCTCACTGAATCTCTTCAAGAACAATCTTGATGAGTGGATGGGGGATCGTAGGTTTGTCCCGGGGATTACTTCTGTGTCACTATTAGACAGAGGCACAGTAAACTAAACCTTAAAAAGGGCACAGTATACTCAAATCAAGGGGTGGCATAAGCCAAACAAAATTGGGCTAGGCTTGTAATTGCCCCAGGGCAGATAGCCTAGTATGAAGCTATGAACCTATGAACCTATGAGCAAGGCTTGCCTCTATTAACAAGCATTATATGTTCTAAACTGATTGCACTAGCAGAAATGGGTTGTGCTGCCTGCATCGGGTACTGTGATCTGTAGTGTGTACCAATACATGGGTAAGTGTTCTAATCTACATACAGCCAACTTGCACTATGTCTGTGCTTTCACCTGTCCTGTATGAAATGAGTGGAAGGGGTACTAGCCTGAATGTGGCCATGTTTGTGTGTGAGGCTATTACAGCAGTATACATCATGTTTTGGGGCCATAGCACATGTGAACTTAACTAGCATAATGGCCATACAGCCCTCACAATCAGAGACATCTATATACCCCTCGGTACAGGACCAGCACATATTTCCCCAGTCCAGGAGGGACTCAGGCAGATGCTGTGTGTTAAGATGATGGCCGCCCAGCCAATCAAACAGGTAGCATGTGCTGAGGTGCACTGAGGTGCACCGTGTACCGTTAGGCAGGATCTGTTTCAAGGGTGTGGTTATGTCTGCTAGACAAATGTTTCCCACAAGCATGTAGTACTAATGTCACATAGTAGGTTAATGTCCTTACAGTGAGTCATCCATCTACTCTGTTCCCTACAGATAAGTAGCATATGTCACACCTTGCCCTCTAGCAGACCTTATCACAAATGATGAATGCATGAGTATGCAGACCACTGCCATTGTCCTTGGTAGACTGTTATACATATGTGAACCTATGGAGCTATGCACATATACTGCTGTACCTTGCTGAAGTCATATTTCTGCTGTGCTGCTATGCCATGCTGTGCTGCTTCACTGCCACCATATGTCCATAGCTTATCCCCTCAGACTCTTGCAATAGAAACATACACAGGTCTGTGACCTATCTGTAATTGTGTAACACTACCACCAGTACAACATCATACAACATAACATCCACAAATGTATGTTGCGTATGCATGACACATACCAGCATACAGTATGTGTTGGTGACCACTACAAGTGGCATGCAAAACAATACTGCATTACACAAATTCATGTCAAGTAATATAGTCACCCTGTGCATCAGGCACATAGCTTCATTCTCTCTGCATTGATGAGAAGGATGGCATGGATGTGGCACAGGTATCATCACTTGCAGAGGGTGATGGGTGGGGGTGCTGTAGGCCAAGGCTGGCCCTTATGGTTGACAGCATTTGTGTGAATCAGGAAGGGGAATGGGTTAGAGGGAGCATGGAGAGGTGCTGTGTGTGTCTATAGGTTACCTGCACGTGACAGTCATGTGTGAGTGTGTACGTGCACACAGTCAAGCTCAGTGCTAGCCCCAGATGTGTGCATGTCAGACAGCTGTAAACAGTACAGTTGAAAGTTCACCATCCCCAGCCATGAGCATGAGAACTGACTATGCCAGGAGTTGCACTAGCACCACCATGCCCAAGGTCAGACATGGTGCTAGTACCTGATGGTGACTGCTGTTTGCTGGGACTGTGTCCCCCACAAGACCACCCAGGACCACATACCCATGGTCTGCCTCATTGTAGTGTGGAGAGCACAATCTCCTCTGTAATGCTGGATGTACTGCCACTGCAGGAGCATAACTGTGCATGTCTGTGTGTACTCTCAGCAGATGGTGTTGCTGACCTACATCTACAGGTCTATTGCCCAACTCCAACCACATGTTCCAGCACAGATAATGTGTGGCCCAAGACAGACAGTGTCTCAGCCCATAATCTATCCACTGCTTCAGTGAACTGCTCCTGGGTGTCCCCAATGTGGTAGAGGCAGTCACGGATGTCAGACTGTGCTGCATCCATAACCCTAAGCATACCTCTGCTGTTCCATTCAGAATGTGCCTGTGCCTCCATGATGGCCTGAAACATGTTCTGAGTTGCCTGTGATGTGACACCTGCAACAGGTGGTGGATGGACAGCAGTCCTTCTATGAGCACCCCTGTCAGTCTGCCTGTGTGGGACCCTCACCAGCTCTCTGGCTATGGCCATTGTCTACACTCACTAATGGCATAGTTGCCACTCTGGCCTGTTCAATGTCTGTACCCTCTGACTGTCCCATATATGATGCCTGTGGGGACTGGGTATGTGTTGGCATACTGACTGTATGTGGTGACAGTGGGGGCAGAAGAAGGATGTCAACCTTTGGGACAGATGCAGCCCCCAGCAACCCCACCTGTGCCTCACTGTGGCCACCAGCATCATCAGGGTCTGAAGAGACACTGACATCAGGTGGTGTGAGGGAGAGACCCCAACCCCCCTGATCATCTGTGGAAACCAAGATAAAAGCAGGACATGACTACCTGCACTATTATGTATGTAAAATCCACAGAGAGTCATAATAATGAGGATCCACAACTACACTACCACTCTGGCATCATCTCATCTCCACTGTCATGCACAACAGACTTCCTCACAACAACATACACATTTGACTCAAGGCCTTTTTAACAAGCATGTTAGGTAAATCACATGACACTTGGTCAGTACAATGGGCCTTTTAGGTATGCTATGACACTATACCTGATAACACAGTACATAATACCGTGTACACCTATCTTAACAAATATATTCAAATAGAAGTTGCAGTGCCTAAGGTATGTACCATCAACCTTTCAAAATGTACAAGGCATGTCAGATTAATTGCCTCATGTACATCAGAAGGTCTATTCACTCTGAAGTATTACTGCAAAAGTGTTTTTTCCCATTCAGCTACACTCCTGTGATTACCCAGTCTAGTAAACTTAGGTAGTTGTTCCAGACTGGAACATACAAACATTCTACTCTGGTTATACACTACATTACCTGTACATAGGATGTTATCCTGGCCCTCACCCTTAATAGCATATGTATGTTCCATTAAAAAACAGTATCAAGCTTACCAGAAGCAGGACCATGGCCTTGGACAACTCCTGACAGACCTGGAAAAAGGTGATGGTGAGGTAATTTCAGTAACACTGCATGCTGCAGCACAAAGTAATACATGCGTATATATCTCACATGTACAGCAGCTACTGTGTAACTTGATGTATTGCTGACATTCTGTGTATGAGTGCACAGCTAAGATAAACCCCTCCCACACACACAGCACAAAAACCTGAGACCCATGTAAAGGTATGTACAGCCTGACAGAATGACTGCTACAGTATTACAGTGGTGATCAGAGCAAGCTTACCTGCACACTTCTCTGCTGTGGACACTGTGGCACCAACCTCCATGATGTATGGTGTGATGGATGCCTGGGAGCTGTTGTGTGTCCCTAGGTTCACCAGGAATTCCTCAGTGGCCATGAGTTCCATTGCAGGTCCTCCACCAATGACACCATGATCCCTGGCTACATCAGCTGCCCTTCATCATGAAGCATTCACCATGTCTGTAGCATGGTGTTGAACCTGCTAGTTCCTGTCCTGGTGGCCAGTCACATTCACATCCTGGACAAGGCCTGCCCACAATGCAGCCTGCTGTTCCCTGTTATGCCTCTCCCTGGATAGGAGGATGTGATGATGCTGCCATAGTCCTTGAAGTATAAGTCCATTCTCTTCATCTGAGAAGAGGGCATGCCTTCTGTGATACATTAGTCCCGAAACACACCAAAAGGGAAACACATTACAGGATCAAATACATGGATGTCCACTATGCACAGATACAGCAAGAACAAAAGGGCCAGCACTATCAACTGCTTGCTCACATGTCATACCCCACAGTGTGACTACATACTACGTATGTGTATACAACCGAGATTGTATCATTACTGAGGTAGTTCCCTGTGTGCCATGAGAGATTCTGCTGTATGATCATACACACAACACTGCAGTCCACTGTGGTGTGTCCCCTAAAGCCAGACACCCACTAATATGTCATAAGACCAGTGCCAAACAAATAGTAGTGTGCTGTTATGACCACTATATTGGGATGTCCAACAACACAAGTGTGTCACAATGGTAAAAGACAATGCAACCCTGATATATTGTACATCCTCTGTATGTGTAACACAGCAGTGTATCAATGACATGTAATTACCACAGGTCTAAGACAAGCTTATTGCTGCACTCCCTATTCCCCATGCCTCTATCCTCCCATATGCATCCTGTTATACACAAAAAACAGTTACATACCTGGTGGAGTGTAGTATTCCTCTGTTGAAATGTGCTACTACTACTGTTTCACAAAGGTGTGCTCTGTCTGAGGGAAGTCTCATACAGAATGTTTACCCATAACCAGCTGCTTGCACTTTAAAAGGCTGCTCCTTAGCAGGTAATTGCCTCTAAACCAATCTATGACTCTGATATGCTAACTGCAGCCAAAACAGCTGAGTTGCAGTATCATTAGCCAATGACATGCAACCATTGTGCAATATATAAGGTCTACATGTACAGCAGGGTCCCTTTCTTAGCTGTTGAGATGGACATTGATGGGGTGAGGAGACTACATCATCACAGAGGGTAGGTCTGTAGCAGAAACCTTTACATAGAGCTGTGTGTACCATAGGCTGCAGCAGTAATAGACATAGGCAGGGAGTAGATGTACCTATATCAGCTTTGTCAGACTTGTTGTAGAGGCAGAGCCAGGGTGAGAGTACTACTGACACTCCAATAATGGAATGTGTTTATGGTATGTATGTTAGGCAACTGTGTCAATAACAGTGTACTATGCAAAATATAATAATGCTATACGGATATGTGATGTGTGTCCCTATATGCATGACTGTGATTTCCAGCAGTGAAAAGCAGTTATTTACTTTACATTGCTTTGTGTGGATAATGAGTGCATGAGTCATTCATTAATTGCTGTCTTCACAATAATAAAATTGAAATGCAACACAATGCTGGATTTGAACCTAGGACTGTGTATGACAAAATATAGTGTATGCGAGGCATTTAATAGACTGAGCTACTAAGTCACGGCTAAAGTGGGTGTATTTGCAAGATACATGTGCACACCTATAGGCTGTGAATTACATTTATTACATCCTTCTTCAGTATCTGCATGGCTTTATATGGATGTATTTTTGTACCAGAGTCCCAGTTGAATACATATTTTTCCACGAATGCCTTAGAAGGTGACTTTCTACATGTTGCTAATAAAAGGGCACCAGTGGTATACTATTGCACCAGAGTCCGAGGTACACTCCCATTTTTTCCATTACTTTTTAATTCCAGTTTGCATGGTGCGGCATGGTGCACAGCTCTGCTGAGACACACTTAATGACTCTGGCAATTACTATGTTTTGTCTAAACCACCTGCTTTAATTAAGAGTTACATGGTGTGGTTGGTTAATGCAGTGTGCTGCAGGTGTGATGGACTTGGGTTGAAAACATGGCAGAGGTGTTTATTTTTACCTGCTTACAATGTTAGAAACACATATAGACATTATAGCTCTATTTAGCTGAGCTTTGCGAGGCTGCCCAACATGGTGCGTTGTGCAGCTCCATGCTTAAAAAATTATAAAGAAAAGAAAAACAGGGAGATAGGAAAATGGTGAAATGGAGGCAAGCAGAGGGAAAAACATAATGAAATGCAGGGAGGGATGTGCTGAAAGAGTGTAGGAAAAAAAACATAGCTATCCATTTCATGTACAGCAACAACTGTGTACTTTCACAGAATTTGCAGATGAATTTGGATTCTCAAACCATAGAAAGAGGGGTGAGGACAACATAAATGCATGATCAAGCCAATTTGACTGAATTACGTGTGTCCAGTGGACACATGTGCAAAATGGAGAGCTATGTATGAGATGATTTTTTTTTATTTTGGGACAGGTGCCCATTTTTTTTTTTTAATGTGAGAGTGGAATGTTGGGAAAGGGACACAGGTACATGTGGGGGAGGTAAGTTGGGTAGGTGAGGATGCATTTGCAAACAGACAAGACAGACAAGACAACAGACATGGACAGTGTGTGACACATGAGGGGGTGAATACCTTGGATAAGGAGGGTGTTGTGGAATCCAAGTCTCACTCGCCTCCAGACGGCAGCAGTGTGACTCACATCCCCACCCATGGGACTGTCGACACTGCTCCATCACTGACCTGTGGGTGGCTGTGCTTGAGGGTGGGCACCAGGGAGAGGCTGCCCCACTAAGGTGGCCGGTATGCCCTCCAGCCAGTGCAGATGGCGGTCATAGCCATGGCAGACTATCCTGTGCAGCCGGATTGGCAGCACCACATGGGTGACAACACCCCTCTGTCACTGCTCCCAGAGGGGTACCAAGCCCCGTCCCCTGGGACAGTACTACCCAATGCCACAGGTAGTGCTAGGGCAGCAGAGGGGATGCCAGCTGTCTGGGTCCCAGATGTGCTGGGTCCCAGTGCCATGCCTGATTAAGGCAAAGTAGGGGGATCAGCTGAAACCAGCCTACCTTGACGTGCTGTGGGATATGAGGTATAGCAATGCATTACAGTTAGTAATAACCAAACCAATGTTAGTATTACTAGAATTGAACATCATATACAGTGGATATAAAAACTTTACACACCCCTGTGAAAATGTCAGGTTTGTGTGATATAAAAAAATGAGACTACAATAAATCATTTCAAAACCTTTCCCACCTTTAATGTGACCTATCACCTGTACAATTCAATTGAAAAACAAACAAATCTGTTAGGGGGAAAATGTGCAATAAGCTAGTTGCAGAAATGTGCACACTCTTAAACTAATACTTTGTTAAAGCACCTTTTGATTTAATTACAACATTCCGTCTTCTTGGGTACACACCTGCCATCAATTAACGAGACTCTGATTAACCCCAAATAATGTTCAGCTGTCCTAGTAGGATTTTTCTGACATTTACTCAGTTGCCTGCTATAGCAAAACCCATGGCTCGCAGAGAGCTTACAAAGCATCAAAGGGATCTCATTGTTGAAAGGTATCAGTCAGGAGAAGGGTACAAAACAATTTCCACAGCATTGCATATACCATGGAACACAGTGAAGACAGTCATCAAAAAGTGGAGAAAATATGGGACAACAGAGATGTCGCAAAGAACTGGACAGCTCTTCAAAATTGATGAAAAGACAAGATGAAAACTAGTCAGGGAGGCTGCCAAGAGACCCACAGCAACACTGAATTAGCTGCAGGAATTTGTGGCAAGTACTGGTTGTGTACTACATGTGATAACAATCTCCTGTATTCTCCATATGTCTGGGCTATGAGGTAGGGTTGCAAGACGGAAGCCTTTTCTTACACAGAAAAACATCCAGGTCTGGCTAAAATGTGCAAAACAATACAAGTCTCACAAAAGCATGTGGAAAAATGTGTTGTGGTCTGATGAGACCAAGGTTGAACTTTTTGGCCACAATTCCAAAAGGTACATTTGGCACAAAAACAACACCTTGAATCATCAAAAGAACACCATCCCCACAATGAAGCATGGTGGTGGCAGTATCATGCTTTGGGGTTGCTTTTCTTCAGCTGGAACTGAGGCTTTAGTCAAGCTGGAGGGAATTATGAACAGTTTGAAATACCAGTCATTTTTGGCCCAAAACCTTCAGGCATCTTCTAAAAAGCTGAAGATGAAGAGGAATTTCACTTTTCAACATGACAATGAACCCAAGCATACATCCAAATAAACAAAAGAATGGCTTCACCAGAAGAAAATTAAAGTTTTGGAGTGGTCCAGCCAGAGCACAGACCTAAATCCAATTAAAAAGATGTGGGGTGACCTGAAGATGGCTGTGCACAAGAAATGCCCTTGCAATCTGCCAGATTTGGAGTGCTTTGGCAAGGAAGAGTGGGCAAATATTGCCAAGTCAAGATGTGCCATGCTGATAGAGTCTTACCCAAGAAGACTGAATGCTGTAATTAAATCAAAAGGTGCTGCAACAAAGTATTAGTTTAAGGGTATGCACACTTGTGCAACCAGCTTATTGTACATTTTTTATTTTTTATATTTTTTCCCCTAACAGATTTGTTTGTTTTTCAATTGAATTGTACAGGTTATAGGTGACATTAAAGGTGGAAAAAGTTTTGAAATGATTTATTGTGGTTGCATTTTTTTATATCACAAAACCTGTCATTTTAATAGGGAGCTGTAAACTTTTTATATCCACTGTATGTTCATCCAAATACATATTAATGTATAACATGTGCAACACAACATTAAGTAACATAACAGTTAGTATGGTAACAACATGCCAGTAAAATGTAAACCATAGGGGCAACAAAACAGTTAGTTTAACAGATATATTAATATTGCATCATAATATAACAACAATAATCAACCACATTTCCAATATATAGTTAGCTTACCAAAATATATTATTAAATCATAATAAAACATATCAATAATGAAACATTTTTTCAAAATATAGTTAGTGTAACAAATTATTTTATTATTAAATCATAATAATATATAACAGTAATAAATAAATGAAGATAAGGGGTGGGGGAGAGAGAAAAATTCCATTAGTGACATTGCAGCCTATATCCCTCAATACACTGAAATATAGATTCTACAGGTGTGTATTGTCAGGTTTGAGTATGGTGACTACAATTCTCCTATAACTGATCTAGCACTTACATACCTCTCAAGCTGCTAGCAGTATGAGCCAAGCAGTAACAAATCCAGGTACACCACTACACAGAACAGTTTCACATAATGCGGACTTACGTAATTACCCAGGTGTTCTGTAAATGGATTTGCTAATACATTGCATTCCAGCTATTAATTTATTTGCTATCCATGTGACAGATGGATTAGGCATTTTTAATTACATTATGAGAAATTGTGACACTTGAGAGGCATGTTTGTGTACATTAAGTAAACTAGACAGGAGTCATACCTTAGTTGGCAGGCATGGGAGTAGAACCCAATAGCTGTGACTGCAGGGGACATTTGCAAACAATGTAAAAACTGACTGCAGCAACTTAGTACAGACATGCAAGGGGAAACTGCCATACTGGGATTACATGGCTTTATTTATGTCTCAACAATGCTGATGAACACATTCTTGGTATTGATATTAACATTCTGTGAAATCTAAACACACTATCTGCTCATAATATGGGCCACCTCACCCATATATTTGTTGTGTTCATGGTGAGAGAGTAAATATGAACATTACATGACTGATGCTGAAAATTTAGTGCTACATACCACTGGATTCGAACCCAGGACTGTGTGTGACAAAAAGTACTGCATACAAAGCCTTTAACAGACTGAGCTACCAAGTCACTGCTGACTGTTGAGTGACTGATACTTACCTGGAGATCACTTGGAACTATACTATGAACTGAGCAATACAAGTTACAGGACATTCCCCTGGCAATCCAGTACTATTACAGTGTTATAGTAGACTACAGTGACAGTAGAACACATATGAATGGAATACAACCATACTGCATATATGAAAAAAGCTGTATTTTAGAATCAACAATGCTAGTGAGCACATTTTATTGTTACTGTTTTGAAATATCTATGAAGTCCACACATAATATCTGCCTATGGGCTGGGCTACCTCACCCATATACCTTTATCACCTGCTGTCCGAGAAAGATAAAGCATTATGTGGTCAATATTGGCCTGGAGACAGACTTAGACACTACTATGGGTTGAGCAATACAGTTTGCATACCATTAGATTTGCTAGCTACAGCTATTACAGTATCATACTTGACTGCAGCAACCTTACCATTGTCAATCAATGCATACAGGTCTACTGAAATATTTTTGACAAAACACAATCCTTCTGAACAACATTGTGCTTACTGTTATTGGTATTGCTAATGCTTTACTGATATACATTTCTTACTGCTCATTTATTGCACTACCAGTCTACAGCTCTAATAACCCATTTATTGCACTACAGCTCCACATGCCCATTTATTGCAGTACAGTTTTTCTTGTGTATGCCTTATTGCAGCAAATGCTTTACCCTTTCTTGCTTATTGCACTGCAGTTGGCATACTAAATCTGTACTTACCATGGTCACGTCACAACCTGGCTAGGGGCCCGGCATGGGACTCGACATTGGGAGCCCTCTCAGCTGCACCTGCTGGGAGAGATGCACACCATTATGCAGACCTGTTTTGTAGACATTTAGCTTGCATTTTGGTTCAACAGAGGAAGACATACTTACATACTTGTGGAGCATTCCCAGCGCAAGCTTCTGGATCCAGGTGTCCAGGGTTCCCTTCTTCCTCTGTTTCAGGTCATCAAAATGGTGACAACACTGCTTACCTGTGTGTGGGGGATACCAGTAGCACTGGTGAATTCCCTGGCCAAATGTTTCCAGGCCTCCACATTGCACTCTGAGCCCTGGAATCCACTCTGCATCTGCCAGGGTTCATGTTTTTTAATAAGGAGCCTGACCATGACCCTAGACTCCTGGATGCTCCACAGCTGTGACCAAAAGTGCACACCTTCACCAACCCAGCCAGCCATACCAACAGTTGAATGAACTCCAATGACTGTTGCAGAATCCCTACCTATTGGGCTTAATATAGGCTGTTTTCCCACCCTTACATGTCATTTAGCAACATTCAAAAAAGTACTATGTCACTTAGCAGCACGCAAACCAGCTAAGCAAAGCTATGCAGTGTGAAAACACGCAGAACCATGGTTTTAGCGAGGCTTAGCATCGTGCAAACATCGGTAGCCATTAGCATGTTTATGCACTGCTTAACATGATTGAGCAGTGCTTAGCAGAGTGCAGCAGTGCCAAAATTCACAATACTGTAATGAAATTAAAGAAAAATAGTACATTCATTTCCAAACACATTCTGCCTGTTATGGACTCAAACCCAGGGCCTACTATACATAGGATCATAACTCTACCCATGGAGCTAGTACACCTTCACATATACTACTAGGCTACATGTTAGTGTTGCTGAGCACTGCGTCATGCAAACATGCTTAAATGCACCTATAAATAATGAATTAATTACATCCGGTTTCTATTTTTAAATGTCTGGCAGGTGTCTGCCATCTATAGGTTCATAGTTAAGTACTAGGCTATCTGCCCGGGGGCATCTATAAGCCCCACCAGAATGTGTTGGCCTTCACCACCCCCTTAGATTAGTTCCCTGTGCCTCTGTCCAGGAGAGCCATTACTTCCCTGTGCCTCTGTCCAGCTGTCCATCTATGTACAAGCTCCACTCAGCTCTGCTGTGCTGTGCATGGTGCAGTGAAAATGTCAGTGGAAAAAAATATATTTAATTATAATTAATTACATCCAGTTTCTATTTTTAGATATCTGCCAGGTGTCAGCTGTCTGTATGTGAGCACAGCTTGGCATTGCTGAGCTCTGCACTGCACATTCAGTTAAAAAAAATAAATAAATAACTATAAAAATATTTAAAAAAAAACATCATGCAACAGAGTTATTACACAGATGACTCACTTCACAACATTACAACAGTGGCGGGGAGCATTACAGGGAGCCTCACACTCATCTGCAGCTATGGGTAGCTGCTACACCTCTCCCTACACTGATTCAATATCCATGTTCTTCAGCTCCACCTCAGCAGCACACCATCATTAATATGCATGGCACACTGCCAAGGGGGAACCATGACCGTGTACATGGACACATTCCTTTTAGGCTCTATGCTCTGCCTACATGGAGTTCACTAAATCCTGGGATGTATTTTTCATAGTTATAAAAAGAATAGTTACTGCTTAATTCTTTCCTGTCTTTAGTGCCAGTATTAATTTATCTGTATTCCTTGGTACCTTCATGTTTGACTAGAGACAGACTATTTTTATGATATACAAGGTGTCTTCCTCACCTGATATGTACTATATTTGTTGTATGCATTTCTGACTTGCATGTATTTTCCCAGGCATGAGTCATGACAGAAAAGTATATGTGGATTTGACTACATACCTTGTTGAAAAAGAGCAAAATAATCAAAACTTATGAAGGCATGAAATGAAAAAAGACAACTCAGCAAAAAAAAAAAGGTTTTGTATATATATCTATGCAAAATGATAGAGAATTACAGAACAATGCAACCATAACAATGATTGTACATATGAAAGAAAAGAAAAAAAAAAGACAACCAGAAATGACAATAGCTACTAGAATATTAGACTAACAATAACAGCAATAAAGGAATAAATATATAATAGTCAAGTGAAAACAGAAAAAGAAAAAAAGAAACATAGATGATAAAACAACTGAACATTTCTAAGAAACCACACTAATTGTAAAGACAGTAATAAAGAAAAGGAAAGAGACCTGCCATGTAGATACAGAATAATTGCCAGCTTCTGTTACTTTTCCCATACAACAATAACCATAAAGTCATAAACAAAACTTTATGAATATAGAATTAAAAGTACTCGGTTACAAGCTGACATCTCATAAATGCAAAATGCAAATGAATAACAGAAGCAGCAACCCCAAATATTTAAAATACAACTAAACAAAAACAGAAATACTTTCGATACACAGGAACAGAACTGTTTGATAATTTAGTGTGCTTCACTTATGGATGGTTAAGACTTGCTCATAGAAACATTCATTGATCACAACTGATCAATAAAATATTAACATGCACATAATCTGCACAAACAAAAATAATGCTATTTTCCCAGGGCTGTTTGTGGGTTTAGGACTATTCACTGAAAGCACATTTCACTGAAAGTCAAATGACTGTGCACACATCACTAAAAGCACAATTCATTGAAAACTCAATTCACTGAAACACATTTCACTGAAAGTTATATATGGCCTTTTCCTCATTGTAGTGCGACCCTGGAGTTAGAATGTATAGTAAGGGGGATTGGGGGATGTTGGGGCCGTAGCCCTCCACATAGTTTGGATATATAAGTTTAGAAAAGTGTAATTTATTTATAGTTCAAAATATGCACCCCCCCAACCCCCAATGAAATGTATTTCAGTGAATTTTGTTTTCAGTTAATTGAGCTTTCAGTGAATTGTGCACAGTCAAATGTGTTTCAATGAATAGTCCAAGACCCATATATATATATATATATATATATATATATATATATATATATATATATATTGTACAAACAGGGATATATCCCTGTTACATAGAGACAGAGACCTTCTTAACAAAAGAAGGAAATTAAAAAGTCCAAAAGATAGTGTGAAGTGCTCAAAACCCAACCAAATCAGAAAATAGAGCACAATGTTGTGGGTCCACGGATAATTTATTGTAAAAAACACATCCACAAACGAAGTAAAACGTAGTTAAAAATCCACAATTGTTAACATCCAAAATGGTTAAGCGCTTTCATCAAGTAGTTTGACTTCCTCAGAACACAGTGACTAGTAAAATCCAAGTTTAAATACATGAATTCTAATTAATCAGGAATTCAAAAAGACCAATCATGTTCAATGAAAATTCCTTCCTCATGAATATATATTCCCTCCTCATAAATATGCTAAATGCATGGTTATTTAAAATGAAAGAAAATATCAGTCTCATCATAAATTACACACACATAACATCTCATTTCAATGGGAAAACTTATAATAAAAATGTATACTACAATACATTAATATGTTACTACACTAAACCCGCCTTTTCTTTTAGAATAGGCATAATAGAGATATGCTCATTAAGCCCTGGGGGGTAATCAGCAGCCAATCGCAGTTGCCATAGTAATTCCTTTTTATACAACACATTTTGCCAATCCGCCCCCTCTGGCTTCAATAGTGACAAATTCTAATATAGCAAACTTGTAACACTGGAAATTACAACAAGTAACACTATGCTTAAACAATGCACTGGTGTCTTTTTCATTTTTGATATGGTATAGGTGTTCGTACATCCTATTTTTCAGTCTTCTCTCCGTCTTACCTACATAAAAGGAAGAACAGAAGCAGCACTTAGCTATATATACAAGTTTACTTGAATCACAATTGCCACTCTTTAAAAAAATGTGACTCTTACTTTGATTCTCAAGAGTACTAGTATTTTCTTGTAAAATATATCGACAATAAGAACATTTACCACAAAGTTTACTGCCCCCTCTCTTGACCCTGGTATTGTTCAAAGTATGATCCTTCTCCAATATTGTCTTAATATTGGGTCCAACCTAGCTGGAAAAAATTGGTTGTTGGCCCAATATACGATATATTTCGACATTAGTTCTAAAAATGTTCCAGTTTTTTGTTAAAGTTCCCTTTATGTGAGAATACAAGGGACTATATTGCACCACACAAGCATGCTGAAAATCAGGTTTATGATGAACATTCATATCTTGACTTATATCTTGACTTATAGTTTGGGATCCTACCCTCCCACACCAAGTAGGGGGGTATACACCTTACCCCATTTATTTAAGACCTCTTCAAGAATAGGGTCAATAAAATGTCCAGGATACCCTCTCTCTAAAAACATCTCCCTTAAATGTTGAAACTCTACTATAACATCATCTTTCCTAGTGGTCATTCTAACAACTCTTATAGCTTGACCCTTAATAATACTCTTTTTCTGATGTATACGATGATGGCTGGTGTAGTGCAAGTAACTGTTACAGAAAGTCTTTTTGCGATAAATTTTAGAAATAAAATTATCATACCCTTTAATAATTATGGTATCTAAGAAGCTAATTTCTTGGGAATCAAACTGATAAGTAAACTTTAAGTAATCTGTGGTTTGATTCAAGTACTGAACAAACTCAACAATCAATTTGGGCCCTCCAACCCACGCAATAAAAATATCATCCAAGAAGCGACCATAATATTTAATATTAGAAAAAAAATTTTCATTCTGGAAAATATACTTGTATTCCCAACGCAGAAGCACCGAATTAGCATACAAGGGTGCGCATGCAGCACCCATTGCAACACCTTTTAGTTGCTGAAAATATTCACCTTCAAAAAATAAATAGTTGTTCTCCAAAATAAGATTCATAAGCTCACACACCAATAGTACTTCATCTGAGATCAATAAAGAATGACAAAACAGGACCTCTTCAAAAAAGCACAAACCTTCTGCTTTAGGGATACAGGAAAATAGGTCCTGAACATCTATAGTCAGGAGAACACAGTCCACTGACCATAACTCTTTCTTAAGCTGTCCCAGAAAGTCCCAGGAATCTTTTAAAAGGTGTGGGAATTTATTCAAGATATGTTTCAATTTCTTATCCACAAATACTGCCAGATTGTGGTTTTGGAACCTGCTGCTGCCACAATAGGTCTAAAAGGTGGTTTATTCAAATTTTTATGTATTTTTGGTATGCCAAATATTACTGGAATTTTCGGAAACTTAATCAACAAAAAATCATACTCATCCCTGGTTATTCTCTGATCCATGAGATATTCATATAAATAGCTATCCAATCTACTATATGAAATATGTATTTCATTCCTTGAACGCGAAGAATAGCTATCAGCCTGAAATAAAATATTTTGCATATCATTAGTATAGTCTTCAGAATTGTACAATACCACCCCACCCCCTTTGTCAGGTGTCATAATTCTGATATTTTTGTCCTCTCTCAAACTACTCAGTAGTTGTTTCTCCTTGGGGTTCATATTGGCAAACACCCTTCTTTTTTCCCCCCATATTTTATATAAATCCTCCTTAACTAATTTTTCATATGTTGTAACTAACAGGTTTAGTGGGGGGTTAAATGTACTACTTCTCTTCACAGTACCACTCGGTACCTCAACGTGAGTTTTATCTGAAAACATAATATTTAAATTTAACTTTCTAAAATATAACTGTAAATCCACCATCACTTCACCTATATCAGGTATTTTAGTTGGTACAAATTTAAACCCTCTGGAAAATAATGAAAATATATCCTTAGTGATAGGAACATCTGAATAGTTGTATATATTAAACCCATCCAAACTTTATTGAATACTATCCACACTTTGTATTTGAGTTTCAGAATCTACCATTTGTTGTGTCCGTAGGTTTGTTGCGCTGCCCTGCTGTAAGTTTTGTATACTCCTTGTCTGCAATTGGCTATTCTTTCTGAGCGTCTGGGTAATGGAAAATCCTGTGGGTCAACAAAACAGTCTGGCTCAAATTCCTCAAAACTGTCACCACTTGGTTCAAGAGTAAAATTAGAGCCCGTTTTACCCACACCACTCTTTTCATTACCTAGATTGTCAATATAGCCACTTTCTCTATCATAAAAAAACAATTTATCAGTGGGATAAACTTGATGTAATTTATACTGTTTAATGTCCCTATCTAATTTATGGAGCTTCTTTTTAAAAATACTATCACATTTCTGGTCCACCCTAGAAATGATTTTACAAAACAAACTTTCATACTGATCAAACAATAAATCAGATATAATTTGTTCATGTAAAAAATTCACTTCCTCATGTAACTTTTGTTCCATTCCCTCATATAGAGAAACAGTTTTGCCTAATAATTCTAAACCCCATCGGTCAAACATATCTGTAAAACTCCTAACAATATCAGCATCATAGTATATACCATAAGGAAATTTAAAAACTCTCAGCCCTTGTGGAACTAATTTTTGCTTAATGCATTCATTTAAATAACATACTTCCATTTGGCACATCTTAAATTTAAAGAGTTTTTTTTTCAAAACTATATATCATGTCTCTAATAGAATGAAAATTAAACTGTTTGTTTGGACTAGGTGCAGATACTCCTGTACTGCCTTTTAAATTTAAATCAGCAAAAACAAAATGTTTCTGAAATAAATTGCTAAAACATTCCTTCTTATTTCTAATAGCGTTTTGCTCATTGCAAGACTGAGAGTCACTTCGTTTATCACCATTAAATTGTTCTCTGCACCCTGGCAGTACGTTATTGCTGCCAGGATCTAAGTCAGGAAAATTATTGCCATTAGCATTAGCACAAACAGTACCTGTGTTGGAGCACTCTGTACAACGAATCCGTTTGTTGTTAAAAAGTTCAGCCGGTGAAGACGCAATATCACCCTCAAAATGAACCACACAGTTGTTATTATAAGGTTTTTTAGAGCGACCTGGTCCCACGCCATCTTCCGATGCAGAAGCACTGTTAGTGCAGCAAGTGGAACATCCTCGTCGTTCCTCTTGATGGATTTGCGCCGTCGTGATGACATCATCGGTGTTCTTAAAGTGGCAATGCAATCCACGAGACTCTGAAACAAGTATATTGTCCTTACCTATGACATCGCCATTTTTAGAGTTATATGGAGGGAGAATACAAACCGAATCCTTGTTACTATATTGTGAAAAAAGTTCAATTAACTTAGTTAATTCACCGTTTAGTTCAGCCACATCCTTCTTCAAGGATACGATTTCACACTAGTTAGAATCTTTACATTACATTATAATAAATTACATTTTTATTATAAGTTTTCCCATTGAAATGAGATGTTATGTGTGTGTATTTTATGATGAGACTGATATTTTCTTTCATTTTAAATAACCATGCATTTAACATATTTATGAGGAGGGAATATATATTCATGAGGAAGGAATTTTCATTGAACATGATTGGTCTTTTTGAATTTCTGATTAATTAGAATTCATGTATTTAAACTTGGATTTTACTAGTCACTGTGTTCTGAGGAAGTCAAACTACTTGATGAAAGCACTTAACCATTTTGGATGTTAACAATTGTGGATTTTAACTACGTTTTACTTCGTTTGTGGATGTGTTTTTTACAATAAATTATCCGTGGACCCGCAACATTGTGCTCTATTTTCTGATTTAAAAGAAGGAAATTAACCAGTCGTGATCAGACAGTAAGCACTCAATCTAGTAATCATCATGGAGGTGTAGGGCAACCATACCTCTCAACCTGCAAACCTTGAAAATCTGGACAAAGGCCCGTGAAAAATAGGTATAACTGGCCAAAAAACTGTACTCTGATTAACATAAAATTTCCATAAATAATTATGTAACCTCACCCACTCCGATGGAATTGTGGGAACTTACAATTATATCAAGTCGGACAATCTGTGGTGGTTAGTGGGCTTAAATATGGATTGGAATAGCAAGATTCAAACAGTTGACTATGCTTGCAAAAAGTAAGGATTAAACTATTTTTCCATCTTATTAACTGCAATGTAATGTAATATTATTCTCCTGCCTGTTTTGCACTTGAAGGGCCGAACACTTTTATTGTCAAGAACATTTTAAACAAATTCAATAAAGTAACTCAACTATAAATATGAAGATATAGTTAATAACCACGTGCAATTATATAAGTATAATCAGGAGAGCAACAAAGAACACACGCAAAACTGTAACTAAAAACTGCATAAGCATTAGATCATGAGATTGCACTAGTGTGTGTTAATATGGCCAACAAAGAACAACTAATATAAACCATTAAATTCAATAATAAATAACTGAATTGGGAAATCTTAAACAAAGGCCAGCAGTACTCCTCCTCCCAACACCCAGACCCACACATCACAAAAACAACAACAAAATCTATGAAATGTAAAAGCAACTGTCATTTTTGCCAGCTACACATCAACAACATGAGGTTTCAAAAAAAGACAAATGTACCTCAAATACGTTTTTCTTCTTTTTATCTTCTTTTATTTTGCTGATCAGTTTCCAGATAGTCTGGCATATTTTCCAACATTTATCTGGTGTTATTTTGTAATGAACAATTAAAAAATGTAAAATAAAATATTTTAGACCAACCAGCTAGCTAATACCACAGAATTACACAGCAGGTTTTCACTCTTCCTGTTTGATACTGGGAGACACTTCTGGGATGTACGGTACCAGAGTTGAAGTGGAAATATTTCAGTCTCGGGTATCAGCGTTACTCTCCAAGAGTGTGTGTAGTGTTAAGACGTTTGTTGTAGGCATTAATTTAGACAGTTATGGATCTTTTGATGTCTGAAAATTATTAGATTATTTTCTGAGAGGTGCTCAAAAAAATGTACTCATATGCATACAGTATGTCTGGTAACACCCTTTATGCTATATAATATATATTTTATTTAGGCTGCAACATGCATTCTTCATGTAGATATGGTGGGGCCTTAAACTATGGGAAGCTGTAGAACTGTTTGGCAAATTCTAACAATAAGGCTGTGGTGGGGAGATGCTCCATTAAACTTTAAAAATATGCCATTAATAATTCAGTTTCAGGACATTTTTAAAAAGGATTTAATTTATAGGGATTTTTGTCTTCATAGGCTAGTACTAAGCTAACTGCCATTGTGGGCCATTTTAAGCATAGCCAATTACCCTGTGTGAGAACCAAACCCTGCAACTTGTATTTAAGTGACCCCCCCCCAGCAGACTATGAGGCTTGTTTGACTTATACCTATATCCAGCCCTGAAAGCACACCTATTAAAATTTCCATACTACATGTTATAAGCTGAAAGACTTGGTTGAAGGAACGAAAGTAGCTTCCTTGAGTTAGGCAAAAAGTTAACCCCCTCAAAAGCTGATTTGATTTATAGATTAGGTTATTCACCCTGTGTGTACTGCATAAAGTGTTCCCAGTGATGTAGCTACAGTTTGTGCCATCTGGGGCTGTCTGAGTTTGCTGCCCCCCTCACAAAATCATGGTCAAATGCGGCCCCCAAATACACAGTCCTCACCCTGCAGTCATTCCAGTGTCCAGTTACTTAGCTATTTCTCCCCATTTACCATAAACTCTGCAAAGTGCATACTGTTTTATGCTTCACTTCTACAATGATTATTTGGATTTAATGTAATACTTTTATTTTAAATTTTATAGCACAAACACTGATAGACATCTGCTAAACAAAGCGATGCAGTTTTATGATGAAAACTGACTTAGGGCAACCCTTTATTTCAGAAGTATGAAAGAGCAAGGATGTGGGTTCCTGGTTATCTTCATACTTTCAATCTTTATTTTATTGCCTTAGTCTACCTTTGCCTCTGGTGTGACTCTGAGCTAGTCACTTAAACAGGCCTTGCTCCATCATAGCTCAGATACTTGCGTCCGGGGAGCTGACCAGATTTATAAATGAGTAAAGCAAAATAATAAAATAAAATAAAAAAGAAACAAACTCAGTCACACCAAACATGAAGACAAGCATACATACCAGATTTACAGCAACAGAAATTGGCACAGAATTCTCAGAAACTCCACCAAAATCAGCATTTTCAATTGAGGAGCAGAGGGGGCAGGGATCTGGTTAGGAGCAGCAGAGTAAGGGAGCTGACCTTAGCCAGCTATGGCTCTGAGACAATGATGAATATGATAAGAGAAATGTACAGTGGTAGGATGATTTCTTTGGATCTGGATTTGCCTACTATGGGGAAAACATTATGATCAAATAACGAGATTGATAGGGAGAGAGAGAGAGAGATAGAGAGCAAGAGAGATGTCCACATAACTACCTAGATCTCTTATATCTGTATCTGTCTCAAGAGGAATATCATGTATAATATATGAAGTGAGGCCAACTTTTTTACTGAATGCTACTATACTGGACCTTTTTGTATTTGCTTGAGATAGTTTGTGGTACACCAGGTATGTGCATATTCCAGGTCTTGTTGGATCACTTTAATTTCACTTGATGAGCAGATGACATTGTCCAGCTTGCAGTCATCAGCAAACTTGGTCAACTAAACTCCTGGGATATTGGCTTGTATGTTTGTCAAATAAATGCCAAACAGGACAAGACCCAGCACTATTTTGTCCAGTAACCCTACAAGTTACAACATTACATTCACAGAGGGGATCAGCAACATTCACAACTTGGGATCAGTTGGATATCCAGCATGAAATCAAGCAAACAGCATAGGAATTTATATTAAGTTTGTCTAATATTTTAGTAATACCAACATGAGGGATTGTGTTATTGTGCATGGAGTGACTACTACCCACAGCCTGTGCCACCTTTTCATAGAAGCTGATAGGTTTGGGAGACAGCATCTCCACTTCATAAAAACAAACTGATTGGTGCCTAGCTCAGGTAAGTTGCCTATGTATGCTTAAATGAGTTCCGTTATGATGCATTCCATGGCTTTGCATAAAGGCTTGTGAGGCTGATGGGATTATAATTACCTGAGCCTATGGAGTAGCTTTCCTTGTGTGGGAGGAGTTAGAGTTGCAGTTCTTTAGACATCAGCCACAAACCCTGTGCAAAGGCTGAAAATGAAAAGTTTAAGTGACAGCTCAGATGGTGCATATTTGACACTGATGAGAATGCAGCTGGTTATGTTGTCTGGTCTTATGAAAGTATTATTTTTAGCCTTTGACAGGGTTTTGAAGTCTTCTTCCAATGAGATGCCAGGGGGAAGCTATATTTTCAGGAAAATGTGCCAACAGTGTGAGTAGATGGGGTAAAGGTAGTAATAAACTTGTCTGCTAATAGATTGCTAATACGTTTTTAATCAAAATGTACAATATTTTTTTATGGAATAGCTCATTACATTGTTGGATATTATTTCTTAATTTCCTGACATAACTTAATAACGTTTTGTAGTTTCTTTTTGCATCTTAGCTCCTAGTTAATTTTATATTTTTAGTAGTGTTTTGAAAATTCTTTGCTGCCATGTTTCAGTGTGGAGAGATTGAGTAATGGGGATTTTTTTTTACAACTTATCATTTTCCTTCTTTTGTAAAATAGTTTACTAACACTTAAGTTCCACCATAAATATTTATTCTTGAATTTACCATTATATTTAGGGTGAACAGGTACTAACTTTTATGCAGCTGTTTAGGTGTTGACCAATGTCAGTGGTGAACGCAGCAGCCTTCTCACTTATGCCCATTTGTGAAAGATTCCTGCAAATTTTGTGTAGGCCTTCTACAAGCTGGTTTGCCAGGGAGAACAGCACATTGGCATCAACAGACTATAGGAAACTTTAATCATCTCCATTTTTAGATGTTCAACAGTGACAATTAATTATTGGATAATTAAAGTCCTTTGGAGCGAAGATACTTGGTTTGATATGTAATCCTTCAATTAGTGTTAATGTCATTTCCATGATTTTTCTAGAATGTTGTTGGGAATCTGTAGCTAGAAATGAGGTAAAAGTTGAATTTTTCAAAGGTGGTTTGGATCATAGGTAATTTGCTATAAGGGGATGGAGTTTCTGACAAATACAGACAGTCCTCCTCAACTACCTAATGCACTGAATGTGTGATAGATGCAAAACTCTGCTGTAGAGGAAGTGTTGTCATTGTAATGAAAACATGTCTCAGTAACTACACAGTTATGAAGGCGTTTGAACTGCAGGAGGGCCTCAGTTTCTGACATCTTTATATTTCGACTCCTAGCATTGAGTAGTATCACAATAATGTTGTCCAAATTTAAGTTTGAGTTTGCTCGATAGGAATGTCTACTAAGGCGACTCAGCATAAGAAAGGTACCATGAGAGGGGTCTATATCATATGAGCGAATTGCAAAAATTGCGAATGCTCATAATATCGAATGTACCGGACCTCAAAGTGCTTTTTCTGAGATTGTGGTACAGTGAAGAATGGGATATTTAACCTTTCCTCACTGTAGTGCGATCTTGGAGTTAGAATATATATCTAGCAAGGGGTGTGGGGGCACAGCCCCCCACAATATGAAGTTCGAGGTCCGGTACGTTCGATATTATGAGAGTTCGCAATTTGTGCAATTCACTCATATGATATAGACCCCATGAGGACAACAAAAGCTTTGGATAGTATAAGCAATCACTGGTGAGTCAGGACGGCTTATTTCCCATCTCATCCTAGCACAGTAATCCTACCTTGGTATCTAGATGTTATTAAAGGTGAAGGTAAGATACTTCTCAAGACCAGTGTCATTCCTGCCTCTAGCACATGCATAGTTGAGTGCCATCATTTCATCATACTAAGTCATTGTCATATTTGTTTGGTTGAAGGGACATTAGGGCCCTTGTGATATCACAGATCATGACACCAGTGAATCAGCTTACAGTCAAATAAATGTACAACTCTATCCAAACCCCAAAACTGTATTCCCTTGCACTTTGGCTGCTGCTTTCCAGGGTGGCTTAAAATACAGTTTTAGAAGAAACTACTAGAAATAAAGGAATACAATGTTAATTATGTCATTAAAACCTCAGAATTACATTTCTGATTCAGTCAAAAGGAATTAAGAGTGTTATATTTTTAAATAAAAGAATTTTATTCTGTTCTAGCATTAGTTTCAAAACCACTTCCTCTAGAATTGACTGTAACATTTTCCAAACTGCATATTTTCACATTATCAAAACAACTTTCATGACTTTCATTAAAATAAACTGCAACAGGGCTGACTATATTGTTTTCGTATATATTCTTCAGATGTTTGTATATCCCATAACTTACACCACTCTTAGACCCCAATTCCAAAAGAGTTGCTGTCAGTGTAAAGGATCACTTATATTAAAAGCAGGCTGAGAGCATGTGTTTACACTGACAGCAACTCTTATAGAATCTGTCCCCTAGTTTCATCTCTATAATGCAGACTGCAACTGCATTTTATTGTATAACTTACACTTGGACCATCACTAGATCATATTCATATTTGTCTGGTTTGAAGGATTTAGGACCCTTGTGAAATCATGGATCCTGGTACCACACATATGGCTCACAATGCTGTTTTCTCATGGTCAGAAAAGATTAGGCCAAGCAGAGTTAAAAGCCTTACAACAGCAGCATTAAAATGATGTTAATGCACAGCATTACTGTTTAATGGAGAACCACATCTACTCTCAGAGAACTTTCCACAAGGTCTATTTAAACTGTGGAGAAAATAATTTTTCTCTGGTTACTACATAAATTCTCACTGGCTACCCTGCATGTGGCTGACTAAGAAATGGATGCAGTTGCAACCTGTTGATCACAACTAGATGAGTTTTAGCTTACTTAGATGTCTTTTTTCTCTTTGTTTGAGCAGTAGTGGAGTTAGCATGCATATATATATATATATATATATATATATATATATATATATATATATATATATATATATATATATATATAAATGTTTTGGAGGTGTTTTTTTCTCAGATTGACAACTAGCTTTATTTGTCTGCTTGGAACTTTAACCAGTAGCCATGTGGGGATATGTAGCAGAAGTTTGTTACTGCTATATCAGAACTAGCACAATAAGAAATGCAATTACATTTACATTGCAGATCACTTGGTCAACTAAAGGAACTTGTTCCAAATCCCAGTGAAATATTTGAAGCATGGAAACCATTTTAATTGATGGGAATATCAGAGTATAAGAGAATAATATTCATTGTTTCCCCTGCATCAGTCTCTTACAGGTTCATAGGTTCATAGGTAGGTACTAGGCTATCGGCCCTGGGGCCTATACAAGTCCAGCCAAAAAGGTACCCTGGCTTTTGCCACCCAAGAAAATTATTTTCCTGTGCCACTGACGAGCAGAGCCACAGAGGTGATCCCCGGGGTGAATTTCCTATTTCCCATCCAGTCATCAAGATTTTTCTTGAAGAGTGCTAATGAGGAGCTTTGTTTGATATAGATAGGTAGTTTATTCCAGAGTACAGGAAGTCTCTGGGACAGGAATCTATCCCTCCAGCATGTTCTGTTTATTGTGGTGACAAGGTTTAGATCCCTAGCTCAGAGGGACTGGGATTTCTTTAAGTGGAGTATGTCCAACAGCTCTGGGCATGACATAGCTTTGTGTGTTAGGCAGAGATCACCTCTGAGTAGGCGATATGTGATGGAGTAAAGCTAGAGTTTTTTGAGACGGTCTGCATAGGGCATCTGTTTGAGGCTGGTAATACTCTTTGTGAGGTATTTCTGCGGCCTTTCCAGCTGTTGTAGATGTCTTGTGAGGTACATACCAAAAGGGGCGTTGTACTCTATAATGGGTCTATTCAGTGATGAGTAGAGGGGAACAATGGCTTCTTTTTTTCTGGATGAGAAACCTTTTGTGATAAGGTGTGCCACATAGAAGGATTTCCTGACTACTGTGGCAATGTGATTATCAAAGGAGAGACTACTGTCCACCTGTGTCCCAAGGTCTCTTATCACACTTTCGGTGTTAAGTATACTACCACCTACATTGTAGTTCATGGGTAGTTTTTACCAAAGGGGGTGACAATGCACTTTTTGGCAATGAGCTTGAGGCCATGGCTTTGACACCAGGCATCTGTCTCAGTGAGGCCCTTTTGTAGGAAGTCCACATCAGTAGGAGTTTTGATTATGGCTCCTAGTTTGCAGTCATCTGCAAACTTCATTAGCCAAAGACCTTCTGTGTTAGCCTGTACTTCAGAGAAGTAGATACCAAACAGGAGAGGACCCAGGACTGAACCCTGTGGTACTCCACTTGTCACTGGTCTGAAGTTGGACTTGGAGTCTGCTACTTTCACAGTATGGGTTCTGTCAGTGAGCCAGTTGGCAACCCATCTTGTGACATAGGGATTTATACCTAGTTTAGTGAGTTCAGCTATAATTCCAGAGTGGGGGATGGTGTTGAAAGCCTTGGCAAGATCTAGATAGGCTGTGTGAACCACCTGACCCTTGTCTACGGCTTTGGTGACTGCTTCAAAGAAGTCTATCAGGTTTAGGAGACATGATCTGCCTTTAAAACCCGAACTGGGTGGGGTCCAGAGTTTGGAGATTACCAATGTCTTTGTTTATAAGTTCCATGATGATATGTTCCATGGCCTTGCAGACCAGGCTCATCAGGCTAATGGGGCAGTAGTTCCCGGTGTCCGTGGTGGCTCCCCCCTTGTGGAGTGGGATAACCATTGCTGTGCGCCATTCAGCAGGCACAAAGCCTTTGGTGAGGCTATGATTGAACATGGTACTTAGGTGCGGTGCCAGTTCATTCTGTACTTCATGTAGAACGCAGCCTGTGATGTTGTCTGGTCCCATGGATGCTGTGTTCTTGGCTTTGGAGAGTGTGGTTTTTACCTGTGCAGCCGTGATTACAGGAACTTTGCATTCTTCCAGTATAGAGATGGGCTCTTTAGGGGGTGAGAGGGGGGTAAAGTTAGCATTGAACCTATCTGCCAGGATGTTGGCAATATCAGTTGGGTCTGTATATTTAGTGCCTTTGTGCTGCAAATCAGAGCAGATCTGAGTGCTGCCATTGAGATTCTTGAAATAGCTATAGAATGCTTTGTGGTTGTCTTTAGAATCAGTGGTGATTTTGTTTTCGTAACTAGCTTTGGAGGATTTTATCAGGGATCGCAGCTTCTTACTAAGGCTAACCAGGGAGCTCCTCCACTCGTGGGATTTTACTCTCTTTTGCAACAGTTTCTTCCTTCTGTTGTACAGTTTGTTTATGGCAGGGGACCACCAGACTGGCTTCCTTTTTTTGGGGATAGCGTCTTGGTTCTGTTTGGAATAGCACGATCCATGCACTCATGCAAGTGCTTATAAAGTGCAATTGTGTAGGATTCAGTAGTCGTAACTGTATTGTCCATCTGCATGGGTGTCATGAAGTTCACCACTTCTGTCTTAAGAAGCATGAAGTTGGCTTTGGAGAAATTTTTTACCATGGTTTCCATAATGGGGGGTGGGGGCAGGATGTGGATATCTAGGCTAATTAGCTTATGGTCGGATCGGACCAATGAGGCATCGACTTCAGGTGTGGAACACCGGTCACTCATGTTGGTAATGACTAGATCTAGGATATTACACAGGAAAAAGGAATAAACAAACCAATTTAAAACACCAAAAGGAGGAAAAACCACACTAAGACTCAAAAGGTAGTAGTTGTAAGCGCTTTCATTTACTAAAAGTTAGAAAACTTCATCAGACAAATTCAAAAGGTAAAATACAAAGCTTAAATAGGCAAAATTAATTGACATCACCACACATTATTACAAAATTACAAAAGTCAAGCCTCCATTTAAAGGGCTATGAACCAAAAAATAAATACAAAAAACCAACTAAATATATACATAAAATAATAATTTGTATTTAACTTAATTTGGATTTCCATAGTATGTTATGAATGTATGTATTTATTTTTTTGGTTCATAGCCCTTTAAATGGAGGCTTGACTTTTGTAATTTCGTAATAATGTGTGGTGATGTCAATTAATTTTGCCTATTTAAGCTTTGTATTTTACCTTTTGAATTTGTCTGATGAAGTTTGCTAACTTTTAGTAAACGAAAGCACTTACAACTACTACCTTTTGAGTCTTAGTGTGGTTTTTCCTACTTTTGGTGTGTTAGATCTAGGATATTGTTGCCCCCTGGTGGGGGTGTGGATAAGTTGATCCAGGGCATTGGAGTTTATGAATTCCAGAAAGCGTTGAGCAAAGGAGTTGGTACATGACTAGTTTTCCCAGTTAATGGTGGGGTAGTTGAAATCGCCCATTATTTGGGTGTTTGGTTGAACCCCAATATTTTCCAGTGCATGAAGAAAGGAGGAGTGGGAATCCTGGGGCATGGTGGGTGATCTGTAGCAAGCTACAATTTGGATTGCAGTTTTTCCCAGAGTTAGTTACACTTGGATAACCTCGGCTGCATTATGCTGAGCAACTAGCCTGGAGGTGTGGATATCCATAATGAATATGGACACACCTCCACCTTTGGTGTTCCGGTCCAGGTTACATGGCCGAAAAGTGTGGTATGAGTTATAGCTTGGTAGTGCAGGGGTGATCTCTGGAGACTTTAACCAGGTTTCAGTCACTGCACAGATATCGAAGTTCTCCATTTTAAGGAGTGCCTCGAGTGAGTGCATTTTGAGATTTAGACTTCTAGCATTAAGTAGCATCACCCTCAGTTTTTGCTTGCCTGTTCTTGTTACGGTGGTGAATTTGTCATTTGAACCTTGCTGAAAAAAGGCACTATAGGGGCGGCAAGAACGTTATCCATTATCCAGAATCCCAGGGGTGACAGGTGCAGGACATCTCTGGCAAAGCATCATGGTCTGTCGACCATGTCATCCCAGGCTGACAGATACTGGATCCCTTTAGAATGGCACCAGAAGCGTAGCCAATTGTTGAAGTCAATCATTTTGTCCTTGTACTGTGGCATCATTCTGGGTGATGGCAGAATGCTACTCAGGGCTAGGGTCATACCTGCCTGGGCTACAAGATCTTAGAGTTCTTCCATGTCTCCTTTCATGTAGTCCAGTGAGGTACATCTCAGGTTGTTCACACCAACATGGACAATGACAGAGTCATATTTGTACTTGTTGTGGAGTGACCTGAGTGCGTGGGTTATGTGGTGGATCCTGGCACCCAACAGGCAGCTGACTTACAAAACAAAGGGATGATAATCAACATGCTGGATCATAGGAATAATAGGCATTATAGCACGGCTTATAAACAGAAGGATATTTTCCAGTTCCAAGGATGTCATTGCCCTCTTTTCTCTGCCTCATCAGGCTAATCTTTTTGTACAATGCTCCCCTTTAGCATATAATTGGCCAACAACAACTCAAATGTCCACAGAGCTTCCTCAGAAAGAGAAAACAAGACCTAAAGCATATGTCCTACACAGACTGCCTCCAAGTACTGTCATTGTATTCAGTTCCTTACAGACTGCTTTTAGTGGACCTGTGTCTGGCTTATAAGGCTTCCTCTGACTCATTTCTGTTGGACCTACTGCACATCTGCAAGTCTAATAGTATTAGAAATAGACATTCTAGGTACCTAAACCTCTTCTACAATTTACTACTCTGAAACAAACTCCCCATCCATGTAAATGAAAGTTCATCCCTAACCTTATTCAAAAGTAACCTGGATCTATGGGTAGGAATGAGGAAATATATCACATGAATACCCCAGTTCCACTTATGGACAGAGGCAGCACCTAAATGCCCTTTCCTACAATATGTCCCCTAATAATACTCAATGGTACTACCCTAGAAGTAATCACTGTTGCACCTGGTATTGATAACTGCCCTATGGGAAGTATATAATCATAGACCTGGTAAGTGGATAATGGTGATTTGATCTAATAGGAAAACTGGCTTTTCTTCATAGCTTCATAGGTGCGTACTAGGCTAATGACTACAAGTGCCTATTTCAGCCAAGCCATGCATCCCAAAATCTCTGACAAGCTCTGGCACCCTTGATAAGTGTAAGCTGGGCATTGGGAGATTAAATATTTGCAACCAGGTGCCTATGAGATGAACCATTTATAGGCTGCATGTGTCCATTAGAGACACAGGAGTCAAACAGTGGATGAATTTTATGTTCCCTATCCAATTGTCCAAGTTACATTTGAATTGGTTTAGGGTGGAGCTCTGCTTCACATGGATAATGAGCTTATTCCAGAGAAGGGGTAGTCTTGGTTATACATACCTGTCTCTCCAGTAGGCTGTATTTATATTACAGGAAAGTTTAAGTCTTTAGAATGGATAATTCTGGTGCTGTTTGTTTTGTGGATATGCAGGAGGTCCAACAGGGTGGGGTCTGATGATGCCTTGGAAACGAGGCATAGCTCTCTCCTAATAGCCTGTAGGAGAAAGAATAGAGGGCTAGGGTCTTGAAGTCATCTGAAAAGGACATATTACTTATGACCTGCATTCTTTTAGTGAGGAACCTCTGTGGATATTTCAGTTGTTGGATGTGCCTAGTTAGGTACATATCAAAAGGGGCATTGTACTCAATGACAGGTTTGATGAATGCCAAATATAGTGGAACAATGAACTCCTTGGACCTAGGTGCCATACCTTTGTCAGCACTTCCTGAAGAGCATTTGTGCTGGAGGGGGATTCCATGACTGCTCCTAATTTTCAGTCATCTGCAAATTTTGTCAGCCAGAGGCAATTGACATTGGTTTTGACTTCAAAGAAGTAAATGCCAAAAAGGAGAAGTCTCAAGAGGATCCACTTGTGGCTGGCCTCTTTATAAAGGTGGAATCCCGAATTCTAACTTACTGGTTCCTGTCTCTGAGCCAGCTAGCTATACACTGGGTAAGGGTTTATACCTAACCTCTTAAGTTTGCCAACAAAGTCCAAGTGGGGTATTGTGTGAAATGCCTTGGCCTGATTAAAGTATTCAGAGTGAACCATTTTGCCCTCATCCATTACTTTGGTGACCTTCTCAAAGAAGTACACCTGGTTGAATAGGCATGAAATGCCTCTGAGAAAACCAAATTGGATTGGGTCCAGTGTCTAGAGCATTCCTATGTCATTATTGATAATTGTCAGAGTTTTGAAATTCAAGCCAACCAAGTTGTTTTAAGTTAATACAATGGGTGGGTCCTGAAGGGTTAGTAGTGTTTAGCCAAGCTAAGTGTTGTAAATTTTTGTTAAGTTTAAGAGATTGATTTTTTTTAAGGTTTGTATAAAAAAATGGAGAGAAGGAGAGGAAGATAGAGATGCAATTTTGTGTCAATGGTTATTCCTAAGAGTTATGGTTTTCCCATATTACTGCTTGTTGTCTGTTGTTAAGATAAGATCTAAACCAATTGATGGCTAGTTTATCACAAAGAGAGGGATACAAGAATGTTGATTAAAGTAGATATAGGTTTTAGAGAGAAGTTGTAGGAGGAGTTTGTTATGTTTGGTTGGAATATAAGAGTTGTTAGAGTTCATTTTGTTTAAGCTAAGAATAGTTTCAGAAAAAAAAAAAAAAAAGCATAGCAGTCTGGAGAGGGGGAGAGGTTTCTGGGTCAGCAGGGGGAGGGAAGGAGTTTTCCTGGGGAAAGAAGTCTATTTACTGATGACCAGAACTGTTTTTGTTTTGTTAATAGTTTCCTTTCCTGAGTTTAGTTTACAGTAGAAGTTTTTCTTGTCATTTTTTATTTTTTTTTTTTTCTTTCTAATTAATAACTAAAACAATTAACTCTATTGCATTTTTTTTTTCATTTTGCTTTGCTTTGTTGATTGTGAATTTTTTTGTGTTGTCCTAGCCATGGGCAGCAGGGCAGATTTCATGTGAATCAAGTATGGATAAGAATGTTTTATTAAAGAATATACTGCCTCTTGTTCAGATTTAAAAGGTCTATGTTAAAATGCTTTGAGATCGGATTAGCCTTGTATTTGGGGGGATAACATATATTTTGTCACTGTTTGTTAACTTTATTAGTGAGTATCCAGTCTATATACTCTCTTTTCTGCTGGGCTTATTGACTCTTGTAGTTGAGGTAATAAGTTTGTGAGAAGCCATGTAGGTTAATGAGAGGAGGGATTGTTTGTATTAATAGTGTTCCAGTTCTATGTTACGTATTAAGCCAAGAATTATGGTTTCTGTTTTGCTATTTTGGATTGGGCATGCTGGTTGAGTAGAGATGTTGATTTTTTTTTTTTGAAAGTATTGCTACACCACCTTTGCGTTTTAAGGTCATGTCTGACTATATTAATATACCTTGAGGAATATCTCTGCTTCTTTTTGTTTGTGGTTTTAGCCAGGTTTCAGAGATATCTAAGAGGGCATGGGAAGGGGGTATTTTCTTTATGCTGCTGGATGTTAAGGGTGTCCCTATGGGAAGGTATTATTGAGGTTAGCAGGGAGTTTTGGGAAGGAGGTGAGGTTGGTGATTAACTAGTTTAATTAAATAGTTGCTCTTTTGATTTGTTAGGGTTTTTGTTTTTTTATTTGATTGTTGGAGGTAGGTTAGGTGATGTAGTCTGTGGAATTTGGATAGGTGATAATTATTTTCATGAAGGCATCCTGCTATAGTGTTCTTGGTCACAGAGAGACCATTGTGGGCTTGCTCCCTAGTGATAGAAGGGGGTGTTATATTTGATGGCATTTCCTGAGGGGAGGTTGAGGAGGAAAGAGGACTAAAGTTAAAGCTGAATTTGTTGGCTGGTAGGTTCGCTATATCTTCTGGCTCAGTAAAGTTGCCACCATTAACAATGAGCTCCGCACACAGTTGCGTATTGACCTTGAGGCTTTGGACATAGCTAAAGAATGCTTTGTGGCTGTCCTTGGCCTGCGAGGCCAAATTTACCCCAAATTTGGCTTTGGGAGACTTTATTTTTACCTCCGAGTTGTTTGTTTAGTTTTATGAGAGTGCTTTTATCCTGCTAAATGTTACATCTTCAACTTTTTGCCAAAATGTTCTTCCTTCTGTTATACAGCCTATTAATGTTGTGATTCTACCAGGGTGGCTGTTTTTTTACTTATTCCTGGTGGGTACAGCTGCCTTCATGAAGTTATTAACATGGTTATATAGGGTTACTGCAAACAGGTCTGAGTAGGCAGCAGTGTTTTAATGGGGTTTATGGGGGGTTTGAAAATTTGCCAGGTTATCACTTAATAGTAGGACGTTAGCCTTAGAGTAGTTACAGAAATTTCCAGAGTAAGCCGGGGTTCTGGATTTTATTTTTACTTCAAAGGAGACCATTCTGTGGTCTGACCTTAAAAGAGAAGACATTATACTATAGGGTATCCAGCACTCTCCCATATTAGTGAGGACCAGGCCGGTGTATTGACAATCTGGTCCAGGGAATTTGCATTTACAAAATCCAGGAATTCAGTGCCTGCTCATTTGGTGTTATAAATGATTCCCAGTTAGTAGTGGGATAACTAAAGTCACCCATGAACATGGTATTGGATTGGATGGTCAGTATTTCCAGTAAGCTTAAATACAAGTCATAGGCCTCCTGGGTCATACAGGGGTATCTATAGCTTGCAAGAAAGAGGTACGGGATTTTGCCTGTGGCAATTTGAACATGCTGAAGCTCAAGTGCATTTTTCTGTTTGACCAGCCTTGAGGTATATGTCTTTTTGATGCAAATAAAGACACCTCCACCGTTAGTACATGTCTGTGTAGTAGCTGGTCTAAATGTGAGGAAAGCATTATGACCTTGCAGTGCTGATGTGCTGTCTGTGGCTTTAAACCATGTCTCAGTAACCACACAGACATCAGAATTCACTGGGGTAAGGAGAGCTTCTAAGGAGTGGAGTTTCTTGTTTAGAATCTTGCATTAAACAGTAACACCCTTACATTTTCTTGGCTTTGACTTGCATTCCCTAAAAAAGACACCATGGAGAGGACAATGTTCAAGGAAATATTCAAAAGCCTAGAGTGGAGCGATGCAAACCCTCCCTAGCAAAGCAGGGCAGTCTGCTGACCATCTCCTTCCATGCTGATAAATATTGCACCCCCTTTAAATGACACTAGAAACTAAGACAATTATTAAAGTCAGTCATCTTCTGTTTGTATTGTTGCATTATCCATTGGAAAAGTAAAATGCTGCTCAATGCTAGGCTCATACCAGCCTGGGACACATACTCTGAGAGCTCCATGATGTCTCTCTTCATGTAGTCTAGGGAGGTAGGTCTTATGTTATTTACACCCACAGAGGTGGGTAGCCTAATATTAACCTATGAACCTATGAAATCTAGGCTACCCGGAATGTCCATTATTCAGTATCTTATAATGTTATGAGTGGAACTCTAAGCCTTGCCTACTGTGCCATTGGATTTCTTGTATCTCCACAACCAAATGGTTCCACAAATACCAAAACCAAGCATGTAAATGTTAATCAGCAAATAAATAAAGCAGAAGAAGTGAGAGTTTAATTATGTAGCACCTTCAATACATCTGCAATGGAATCCTGCTGTAAGTCAAGTAGTGTGGCACATTATCAGACAATAACTGGATGGCTGGATGGGTATTCACAAAATAACCCTTGGCTTTACTAGACTAGCCCTCCCTGAAAAAGGAGGCAAATTCTGAGGTGGGTGCTGGCAATATGTAAATGGTCACAATATGCAGTCGCCCTGCACTTCCTATGATTTCTGGCCTTCTGGATCTCCCACTGCTCTATTACTGCTGATGTTGTATGATTATTTTTGAATTCTTTATTTAAGATTTGCATATTTGCATTGTTTCTTGTATTTTTCTCTTTTTTATTGCAGTCTGTTGAACTTTAAACTTTTCTTACTTTAAAGTTGTTTCTCTTAGAGTTTTTTTGATAAAAATTTTATTAAGATCAAAACTAAAACATACAACTGTTATAAACTAATTGATAAGATTTGTTGATACAATAAATAAAAATAGAAAATAATGATACAAAAACAAGAATAAATATAACTATTTACAAAAGTGTTCACTACCTATGGATGAAGTTTGCTATTTAAATTTTAAGAAAAAATAAAAATGAAACTAGATTCATTTTATTGGTTTACCAGTAGATCTTTTATACTTTTCCAATAATTGTAAGTTGTGTTCCTGATGATCTAGCTCTAACTGTCATCATTTCAAATTTAGAGACTTCCATGAGAAGATCTTTAAAGTTTTGAAAAGAAGAGATTTCAGACGATTTCCAGTTTTTAGTGATTTTTTTCCTGGCAATGGATAGAACAGACCACAGAATTAAATATTTTTTTGAATTTACACAATTTGGGACTGGAGTGTTAAACAAAATAAGTGATTTATTGATTGAAAAATTATCTGTAAAGATAGCGTGTAGGAAGTTATTGATGTCATCCCAAAGTTTCTTTAAAAGATGACAATCATAAAATATGTGCCCAATCCGCATTAATAACTTTCTTACATCTCCAGCATAAAACTTTTTCTTTAGATATCTTGTTGACTTTAAACGGAGTAAGAAATGATCTGTTAAGAATTATTAATGGTAATAAAAGATTTCCAATAATTTTCTGAATGAATATCCAAGTCTGATTTTATTGTCTCTTAGAGTTTTAAAAGTCGCACGGCCAGTTAGCAAAGATTTCTTTTAATGCTGTCTGACTGCAAAGGGCTTACATCTTGCTGATTTTTTGGAGGAGGTCAAAATCAGACTTTTATTTAAGGTAAGCGAAAAAAGCTAAAGTTTAATCTTTTGGAACTTTTACCCCTCTGTGACTGTTGTTGCTGTTATGTGATTGTTTTGGAATTCTTTACATAAAGTTTACATACTTACATTGCTTCTTTTATTTTGTTGTTATTTCATTGCTGTTTATTTTACATTAATTTTCTTTTACTTTAAAGTTGCATTTTTTTTTTTTTAAAGCTTTTGGTTAGGTCCAATTAGAAATGATTTGTTTTCCATTCTCTGACTGTGAAAGAATTAAATATAACTGACTAGTAGGAGGAATTGAAAATATTTGTTTTATTTTTTTTTAACAACAAGAAAATATGTATCCTTTTGGAGCTGCCTCTGCTATGTGCTTCGTGCAGTTGTATCAGTACGCATGTCATTGACCCCATTTACTCTGCTCTCATCAGGCCAGTTGTCGAATGTAATGCGTATGTTTGGTCAGGAATATGCAACAGCTAGAATACCCACAGATGGTCAGCTCATGTTGGACTTTACACTGAGTGAATCTTGAGCTACTCACCCCAAGTGTAAAATTGACTTCAGGGGCTCCTCACATTTTCATCTTATCTGCTCATTATGTTGAGAACTAGATCAAATGGGTAAAGCCCTTTACTTAGAATGCTTGAGTTAGACTCTCGTTCATATCTTCCCACCTATTTTGTGAATACCACAATACTTAGAAACATCTTTTTTTTATCTTATTTTTAAGACTGCAAGCTGACATACTCCTGCAACATCTGGGATGAGGCTTCTAATTTTAAAGAAACTGTGATCTGCTTCTCAGGAAAGGACTTGAGAAACTGTGACCTGCTTCTCAGGAAAGGACTTGAGATTAGTGCTACCAGAAGCAAACCAACATCTATTCCTTACTAAATGTAACTGCAGTGAGACGACTGCTAGTAGTTGCACTGTAATAACCAATAAGTGAATCACCACTATTTCTCATTCTTTGCAAACCTGGTTCTGTCTTTTCATGCTATACTAATAGATTACTATCTAACCTAATATCAGAGAATCACCATTTGTAAATCCTCCGCGTCTACTATAGTCATTTCCCTCCATTCCTTAAGTACACTGTCCAACACTAGTCACCTCCATTCAGGCAATATAGCTCAGCGTCTGCGTTTAGTCTGGGACCATTTGGATCATATTGTTCTTTATCTTTCGGATCTATCCCTGACCTGCTGTTGTTGTGAGACTGCTTTAGAATTCTACATTTAAGGTTTGCAATGTATATCTCTTTCAGCTTAAATTTGTTTTGCTTTGTATTTGTTTCAATCTTAAGAGTTTTAAAAGTAAGCATCTAGGGTAAGTTATGATATATTTATTTTCTGTTTTCTATTCTGACTGCAAAGAGATTAAAACTAAATGATCTGAGGGAGGAACTGACTGTGGTTGCCACTGACATGCCCACATTTTCTCTGTTGTGCTATTGGCTCTTGAGTGGGCCACCCCTTTTGTACAATTCACTATTGAAGCCCCTCCCAGTCTCATATTATCTGCTCATACTAGTGAGCACAAGAAGTTCAAACTAGGTAGGCTCTCCATTTAGACTGTTAAAACTTCAGTTAATCTCTCTTCCCACTGCTAAATGCACACTGAAATACAAAGAGTATGTGTGTATTTTGTTCCATCCTACTTTGAAAATCACAAGCAACTGGGCAAACCTGCTAATCACTGGTAGGCTACAAACCACATCTCAGTAATCAGCTTTGGTTTAACATTTCTGTTTTGTTCTCAGTGAGAAAGGGAGTGCAGGGATATTATTTCCTAGTCTTCCTAGAGACTCCTTGTCACGGGAAAGCCTGGAAACTGTTTTATAGGATTAGTGATCTAGTTTTGCTCTCGGTGAGAGAAGCAACATGTCTCTAATTTGATAGTGCACGTAGTACTTCCATGACTAGTCTGTCTTTGGTCTATTGCTTAGCTTAGCTCTCTTCCACTGAGCTGCTGTACATGCATGCACAGGGCATCTACAAGGAGAAAACTGCAAGAAGCCTGCTGACTCATGTTAAATTTAGGATGAGACTGCTGTTCACCAAAGACCCTGTCACCTGCTTCTTAAGAACCAGTTTGGAATTAGAGCTACTGTAGTGCTTCTAGTGAGAAAAGGAGTAAAGAAATATTGGTTCCTAGCAAAGTGTAGATTTGTTGACACCGGCACTAGAGGTAAAATGGTAGAAGCCAATAGACGAATCACCACTGTTTATCATTCTTGGTAAACCTTGTAAGTGACTAAATTACTGAGTTTCTGCTGAAATTAGTTTATTGGTTGCTTTTGGTGGAAAAGAAGGTTTTTAGACTAGTTGTGGGCATAATTTGAGATTAAATTCAGTTGTCTTGCTATTGGTTGATGTTCTCTGTTAAGCTTTTTGTTATTTATTTAGGGAGACCCTGCCCATCATGCAACAGCATGGCACACTGGCATTTATACCCTTAACTTTCTCTATAAATAACCTCCCAGGTGAAGGATAACCATAAAGCCTTCTCTAACTATGTTAGAAACCTCAGAAACAATGTCCAGCACTATGCAAAGCTAACAATAAATTATATCACATACTCTGACCCAGAGGACATTGCCAATATACTAACAGACACATTTAGCTCAAACATCACCTTTCTCTTTCCCCTTCCAATATTCTCAGATCACATACATGCATCAACACCTCCTCAAATCTCCCAATAACAGATCCTCAAGGCACTACCTAAGGTCAAGAACACTATGGGGCTGGACAAAATACCATACTGCCTATAGGTAAGTCTGAACATGACTTGTCAGGCCCTCCAGAGGCTATTCAATATCACCCTCAAAACAGGCTTTGTGCTGGAAGAGTGAAGAAGAGCAGTAGTTATTCCACAACACAAAGCTGGGGCTTTAACAGACGTGAGTAATTATAGACCCATAAACCTGAACACACTCATCTATAAGGCTATGGAAGGGTTCATTATGGAATTAATAAATAAGGATAGAGGTAACCTGCAGAGTCACACAAGCCAGTTCAGATTAGTCAGGGGCAGATTCTGCCTAATTATCTAGGTTGATTTCTTTGAAAAGATTACTGTAACAATGAATGAGGGCAAATCATTACACAACACAATTCTAGACCTCAGAAAAGTGTTTGACACCATCTCACACTCAGGTATCATAGATAAATTCTCCATCCTAAATGTAAACCCCTGCATAATATGTTGGCTAGCAAACTGGCTCACAAACGGAACTGAGGAAAAAAGGTGGGCAGTTCACTATCCGCCAAAACAACTGCCACTAGTGGTATCTGCCAGGGTTCAGTCCTTGGGCCAATCATCTTTTTCATTTACTTCTCAGAGGTCAAAGCTAATGTTAAGGGTTTGTAGCTCACCAAGTCTGCAGATGACTGCAAACATAGTGCCATGATAAACACTATAGAGAATGTCAAGATCCTCCAGAAGGGCATGTCTCAAACAAATAGCTGGTTTCAAAGCCTTGGACTAAAACTAAATGCCATGAAATGTATAATTGCATCCTTCAGCAAGCATGACTCCCTTTAAAGCTATCATATTGACAACAGCCCCTCTCAAAATTGATCTCATAGTCAGGAATTTGGGAGCCTATGTCATCTGTGATTGCCACATATCTAGTATTGTAATGAAGTCCTTTTTCATTAAAGAGTTTATCTCTAGAGTTATGGCACCTAGGTCCAGAGATGTAATCATTATACTGTACTTGCCAGTTACCAGGCTGATCATTAAGTATAATGCCCCTTTTGTTTTGTACTTGTTCAAAATTTGTCACAACTGGAACAACCACGATACCTACTTACTAAGAAATCAAAAGCCTAAATCAAAAAAATTATGTGGGATGTCTCAAAACTTTGCTGCTATTCTCTGTATAATACAGGCTACTGAAAGGCAACCTTTGCTGTCAGACTATTACAAATTCATAAGTTCAATGGCAGCATAAACACCCACTCAAGGGATATCAGTCTGCAACATAAATAGAACATAATAGGGAGACAGATGTGTATCACAGATAATCCTGATTCTATAGAACCATCATGCACTCCACATAACATAAAGTACGTCTCTTACTATATTCATATGCAGTTTGGACAAATGGATGGGTAACCACAAATTCAGCCCCCTTGTCCCTCATGGATAGGGGCAACACAGCAATGTCTAGACATATCCTTGTTTTGTGCATCTCTTTGTTATATGTACATAAAATATAAGAGCCAAAAACTACCATGGGAATGTAAGACAGGCTTCTTAAAATCCTCACTGATCAATAGCGTAGTAAGTACCTATGAACCTCTAAGCAATGTAGTAAATGCGTTATGATTACTGACTCTTCATTGTTTCTATCGAATGACATTTCAGCCTGAAAGAGATGTAAATATTTTACAAACATGGAGGCAAACTTCTTACATGAGTTCACTATTGTTAAATAACACAACATCAATCACAACATGCTACAATGTCCATTATTTGTGCTTGTCAAAGCCTGCTAGAACATAAAGGCTACTATCTTCCAACACAAGGCAAAACCTACTCCTCTGAGCAGCGTACCCAGGAGTCACCAGGAAGGCAGGCCTAACCCCATAATGCTCATTAAATCTGTTTCCATATAGGGAAACTCTTTCATTGTTGTAATGCTACAGTTAGGCATACAGATGCCACACTGGAATAGAGCAAATATAGGATGACTGTAAGCTGCATGTAGTTACTGCTAGTTAAAGTTTAAAAGGACCCTTCCCCTTTTTTGTAGAGTTGTATTATTTAACTAGGGTGTTAGTAACCTACTTCTAGTTAGTGCGGCACATGACCAGAACTTTAAGGAGTTGTTTTGGATTTAACTTTTCTAGCCTTTTCAGTCCCACACCAATACCTTGGCCACTGTACCTGGACCTACTATAAGACCACATATAATTTGCACTTGCCCACACCAATACTCCTGCAAACAACTAAAGATTGTCTGCCATCAGCTGGTAAAGTCACCTTCTGCCACAGTGTTTATTCACAGAAGACACCAAAATGTGGCTGTGTACCAAAACCAAATCCACACTCACTCACACCATATTCATGAAATCCACTGAATGGCACAATATTGTATAATATTATTCATGTACTTACAACATGCTGCACAGAGATTATGTTTCACTTTGTAATATGTATGTCGTAAGTATGTCTCTTTCTGGACAATTGCCTCATTGTGTCTTTCGGCTTTTCCCGGTTAGGGGTCGCCACAGCGGAACTCCGGTCCGCTAATGATTGGTAGTAGATTTTTACCTACCAGGTTACCAGCCCTGACGCACAACCTTCAGCTAAGGCACGCCCCATTCACGTATGCCTCCACACAGAAGATGCTCTAGCTGAGAATTGAATGGGACAACGTCTTGCTATGAGGTGACAAACTCACCGCAGCACCACCACCGCGGATCATTAATAATAATAATCTGTTCTGCTGCCTACTTGGCCTGCGTCTCACCTGAAAAGGGTCCATGAACAAATAAAACAATTTTCTCACACTCATTACATATGTAATAGCAGTCTAACATATCATTTCCAATTAAATAGCATCAAATTACATTTTATTTTTTTATTTATTTAATAGGTACAAGCACCATTTCTATCTCTTTTCAAGCATGGCATGAAATGTAGTATAAACAGAAAACAGTATGCAATCATGTCAAGAGTAAAAACAGGATTTTTTTAAATGCCTTATTAAAACACATTGAAATTAATGACAGAGTCGCATGTAGATTGAGAAAAAAGAAAGCAAACCATAGTAAAATGTTATCATTATTATTTTCATGTAGTACACGTACTTGTTTTATCATTCATTCCAATATTACATAAATTACTCAAATCCTTCATTCCTTTGAACCTCACTCCTACTTATGAACACGATTCTAGATTGTTCCCACAAATTCCACATACTTCAATCTAATTTGCTCCATTCCTTCTTAATTTTGAAAATATACATAAACAAATATTTGGCTGCTTTGTGGATTAAAGTGAAAAAATGAAACAGTAAAGAGACATTAATGACTAGCTTTGACTACTGGTAGATGCACATGAAGGTTAGCTTATTGAAACAAAGGCCAAGTTAATATGAACTTTTGGGGAACAGAGTAAGGAGGAAAGCTTAAGATGGAAGCAGTGGTACTGGACTTTTTACCTGAAAATGACTACATCAGAGACATTTCTAATAAGAGACATAAATATTCTGTGGCCATGGCCCAAGCATACAAAATGCTTTGCTACATATTCCTAGCTACCATATGAGTTAGGTTAAAAAGACCTTAACCCCATCTTCCATTTCTAACTTGATTTTATATTTGACAAAAAAAGAAAACTCCGATGAAACTCTTATATACTGCTATGATTTTCTTCCTGGGCAGAGGGTGATTTTGTGGTGCTGTTGCTTATGTGAAATTAGCACCCACTTCTTTCTATATTTTGTGTGTGTGTGTGTGTGTGTGTGTGTGTGTGTGTGTGTGTGTGTGTGTGTGTGTGTGTGTGTGTGTGTGTGATTGCATTTTTTTTGGCTATTTTCCTAAGCTATTACTCACAATGCTGCTAGTGGTGTGTGGAAAGTCTGACATTCTGCAACTTATTGGCTCCTGGATCAGGCGTGGCAGTGCGGATGAGTTACACTGATTGGTTAGGAAAACATAAATTAAGTCACAGGTACCTACAAATTTGCTTTGATCGTGTTGAGAAGTCTGATATTGTAAACACGGCTTCTTGGGATTTTTATACAGACAGAATAAAATGTTTTTGTTTTAAGTAAAAAAAAAAAGGTAACAGATGTTGACGAAAAGTGCATAGTGCGACATTGTGTTACTGGTGGTAAAACATTTGAAATTGCGTGGTCAGTTGTCTGTCCAAGTAAATCAAGTAAAGGTGATTTCAGAGAATACTAATGCTGTTAAAGAAGCATTTTGCTCCCACCCCATCAAAGATGAATGCCTCTACTTTAATAGACAAAATCTAAAGCTCAATTAGGGGATTGCAGTTTATACTGCAGGACTTAGGATACTGTCAGAAAATTGCAATTTTGGTAATAGTTTGCACTTTCTTCTGAGGGATGGATTTGTTTGTGGGGTCAGTCCAGGAAAATTATTATTGCTTTGGAGATAAGTGCTGATGTGGCAAATATCATTTTACAAAAGCAAATTATTTATAAATGCAACACTGGGGGCATCTGCAGTGAGTCTGTACCTGGGAGAACACTCAAAAATGATATACCAGTTAAGGTGAACTTTTCCTGCAACTTAAAGTAACAAGCCAGTGCACCCCTAGAGGTTCATGTGGGTGATACAGATGCAAATGTTTATTCATTGGAAAATGAAACAACATTAGTACTTCTGCAACCAGATTTAAGCACTATACCAATGGGATGTTGAATGGGTGATACATGATGGAGGTGAATTCAAGATTTATTCCCTAATTTTTTAGGAGATACAGTATATGTTGTACCAGTGACTATCCCACCTATTGTACAATGTGATGTCCAGATGTTAAGGTGCTCAGTACATGCCCTGTTCAGTTCCATTATTAGAAGGGTCATAACACATTATACCTTATCATTGTTGAAGGTCAAATGGCCAGTTTATTCAGAGAATAAATGGTTTGAGTCCCTGGGTATTCAGCTAACATCAGTTCACAGTCTTACTGCAAACTCATTGCAGGATGTTCTAGGGGAATTATGCGGTGTGTTTCACGAGAGGTTAGGTAAGTTTACAGGAGGACCTGTTTCATTTTAATTGGATTCCAAAGACATGCGTCTGGAGCATTTCTCCTTGGGTCTCCACTGAAAATGGGCTCTGTCCCAGTCAGAGTTTCCTGGTAAACAAATGTTAAATAAAATAAAAATAAAATTAATGTTACACTCATACATTTGAATTTTGGACTTGTTGTGTATGATATTCAACCAAAAACAGAGATATAAATAAACCACTTGGTGAACCATGACGCTTTACTCCCAGTGACACACCTTACATGTGCCACATCTCTGGCAGTTGGTGCAAAGCATTAAAGAGCTGCTAATGAGCTGTTTCCTGTGGTCCAGAGTTTGCTCAGCCTTCAGTGTCTATCTATGAGACTCTGAGAAAGTCATTTAACCAGACAGCACTCCCAGGCTGAGTCTGAAAAAAGATCTATGGAGATCAAAGCCTTAACACAATCAACAAATAAAATAAAATAAAATAAGCTCCTGTCCTGAAACCAAATGGGGAACTGAAGATAAGTGCCAGTTACAAGAATACAATAAACATAGTTCTACAGGAACATTTGTATAAAATCCCTGCCATCAATTAAATGCTCATCATTCTGTCAAAAGGCAAAACATTTGAAAAAATTGACCCGAACCAAATTTATCATCAATTGCTAGTGAATGATGCAGCATTAGACAAATATCATGCATAAGGGCACCTTTAATTTTATCTACTTCCAGTTTGGAGTTTGTACCGGACTGGGGTTCTTTCAAAAATTAATGGGCATCACCCTATGTGTGCTTCCAGGAGTCGTGCCTTATTTGGATGTTATCTTGATTAAGGAAAACTCTATGCAAATTTTGGCTGGACAATTATATAAAGTATTATAAAGGTCTGCAGGCGCTTTGCTGAGATTTAAGGATAAATGTGTGTTTGAGGTATTGAGTGTTGAGATCATTGGTTTCAAGACTGACGACAAAGAAATCTATCCTACTAACACAAGGATTTAGTTAGTTAGCTTGTTAGTTAGCTTGTATTGATTGTATTTGTCTACCTGGATGGTCCAAATGGGCAGACAAACTGCCTCTTTTTAGTGGAGGACCAGGGAGAAGAGCTCTACAATAAAACAAGTAAACAGCAAAACAATAGTTAATATATTGTAGAAAATAAGCATAATTACATTTCAGTTTAATAAAGATTTTTTATATCTGATACAGAAATAGTACACAGTAGAATAATAATGTCATACCGCATTGCATCTGAAGACAAGAACATGAAAAAAAGATTATTTATGACTGACGTACAATACAATTTGTTACAAAGTTTGTGGCAGAAAAAATTGTAAATTCTGAGGTTGACAATAAGAATAGGAGGTTTCATTAGATCAGATTGTGGGTATACCAATGGGAGTATGACAGCCATTTAATGAATAGAAAGGCTATATATAGAGAACAGAGAGTCCTAGGAAAAAAGTTGAGAGAGAGGCTGCATTAAGTTATCCTACAGGAGGATCACAGCTATTAAAGATATATTACAACCAAAGGTTAAACAAAAACTGCTGGCATTCCTGACTAATAAAATCTTGATATTCTTTAAAAGAATAAAGCCACTGTAGCTGAGTGGCCACAGATGTTACTTTGAAGTGGACATGTACTCATGAGAAGGATTTTGATGATTTTAAGAAACTTCTGTCATTAGACAGCATATAGGTACTTTACAATCTAGAATAAATACTGACTCTGAGTTTCATTGCTTCACCTTATGGCATCAGTGCCTTCCTTAGTCATATGCTCAGCAGCAGTCATGTAGCCCCTGTTTCTTATTACTTAAGAGCAATGGTCAAAATGACAAGAAAGCATTTGTCATTGTGGCCAGGGTAAAATCTTCCATGAATACTTGCATGGCATGCATTTCAGTATTGTAACAAACGGGCAGCCCATTATTGAGGATGTTCAGAAGTAATGTCTCTGTACCTTATATTATTTCCCCCTGCATGTTCAGATGGCCATTACATTTACCTTGAGCTACAGTATCCTCCTAGCAGAGAAATTAAACCTGCAGATGTGTTACATTGCTGACCTTTGAAGACTCCTGAGTTTCATACAAGGCTTGCATCAGAAGTTGTCTTGTGTGACTGTGTCTAAACTTCCCCATTGATTGCATCTGACATTGTTCATATAAGCTCTACAAATCCAGAACAAGCTCATGTATTAAAGCATGGAAGGGGGTTGCCAAAAACTAATTTCATAAAGAATTCAAACCTTAAGGTGTCAACATGAGTTATCTGTGTAGAAGAGCTGTCTTTGGAAAGTGATGTCCTACTTCTTAAATAAGCACAAAGCTTAGTACATTCTGCTGAGGGGCACCTAGGAAATGCTAATATGAAGACACTTGCTAAAACTTATGTATCATGGCTTAAAATGGATGGTAAAGCTAAACAGTGGAATGCTGACTGTCTTTCATGACTATCCACTAGACATGTCCCAAGCAAGGGTGTTCCTCACCCATGGGAAGTACCCACTAACCTTCATCCTCCTTTGCCTGTGTGACTCTGAACAAGTCACTTAACCAGACACTACTCATGGACTGAGTGAGGAACAGGTCCATGGAAATCACTGGTCTACCCCAAAAAACATACAAATGCAAATAAATAAATAAACCCATGATTTGGATTGCATTTTGAATTTGTGGTCCCCTTTCAGTAACAAACATTCTTTATTGTTCTAGATTCTTTTTCTAAATCTCAACTTCCTTACCTCAGCAACATCAAATGATGGTACACTAATGCTGTAGAGGCTGGCTATAATGCATGGCTTACTGAATACAATTGTTAGACAATGGCCTCCTATTCCCTTGTAAGGAATTCCAGGTATTTTTTTACAGAATAATGTAATCTCTCATATTATAACAGCCCCTTTCCATCAACTTCTAATGGCCAAGTTAAATACATGATACAAGCCATGAAGGATGTGCTGAAAAGTATTGTTGTTGAGTGCGATCTAAGGTTAACAAATATCTTAACTACAGCAACATGTAACCTCTTTTGCAAGTACATGCTGTGGTGCATCACCTTGTTGAAAATATGATACTTAAAAACATGTTTTGTTCAGCTCTGCCCTGACTACATGAACACGTTTTAGTTTTATAAACAGTCATACAGACAAAACGTGTTTCAAAGTAGAGGTTGGTGTTTATGCTGCATACTATGCTACTAGCCCATGATAGATGTCAGCAATAGTCATATGGACATTGGGGGCAGGGTCTGTCTTTTATGAGGTAAGTGAGTCATTCAGAGACACATCGATGAGGTGAAGGGATGAATAGAATGCCTTCAGCATTTTATGGATTACAGTAGACGGCAAACTTTGCTAAAAATACTGTAACTCTTAGCTGAATATTTAAAAATGTGATGTAAATGTTCTAGTGTCACCTGTACACTTCCCAAACATCCTCCAACTACCATAGCTTTTCCAGTTATGAAGTTTCCATTAAATGTACCAGAGCACCTCAGAAGGAGAAACCATCAGCCAATCTATTTAAAAAATGATGTAATTTTGAAAAAAAAACATGATATATAATGATGTTCTTCTAGAACAGCAGGCAGAGCTGTTACTCATAGCACTGACTTACATTTGTTTCTGTACAGTGTGTTTTCTTTAATTGTTTGTTTGTTTGTTTGTTTGCTTATCTGTTTATTTGCTTGTTTTCCTAAGCCACGAATTGCAATGCTACTGCTGGTGTGTATATCTGAGAAAAGTAAAGACTGATGTTTTACAATTTATTGCCTCTTGTATCAGTACATGAGAGAAACATGTTGCATTACAGACTTTAATGAAACCAATTAATGGAAGGAATATTAAATACATTCTGTTCAAATGTTATATTTGTTATTTAGTGCTAAATAAATGTTGCAACTCCTTTATCCATTCAGAAGGTAAAGTGTTGACTCTTCAAAATTTTAAGAGAATCGTTACATTTTTTTTTTACAGGGAGCACAACAAATTAGTATGTCTTCCTCCAGAGAGCAACCACCATTCACCAGAAAAATTACGACACGTTGTGTGAACTTTGAAAATACTCCACTAAGAAAACATAACATGTTAGTGGAGTAGATATATTTAGTTGAGAGGTGGTAGATTTTCCTCCAATAAACTGACCTCTCCCTGACTCCACATACATACACAAATAGATGCAATCAATATTGAATTGTTTTGGGCTCCATACAATTCAGCAACATATTTGAGAGAACAGCAGTTGACAAGATTCATTAAAATTCATTAAACTGCAATGGAATCATTTTCATGGAAAGAAGTCTTTTGACCCACAGCGTGTTAAGTTTACGTTTTACCCATGGCAAGAATGCTAACAGCTGAACAGTATTATACCAAGCACACATTAATACTGTGTGCAAATGTCCATTGAGGGGTTGTTTAAACAATGATGTCTGTGTTTAAAAAGTATCCTTTTACTTAATGAACCCCATTATCTCAGAACTGTCCCTGGTCCCAGCTGTCTCAGAATTTTGTAATGGTATTTTCTTCTTCCTCATCTTTTTTAGTGCTTTTGCTCTTTTGTCCTTCATAACTAAGAACAGTTGTTTTGTCTAAAACTGTACATTTAGTTCATACCGTTGCATTTATTTTATTATACATTTTATTCGATAGCAGATCCATTTCCTTTACACATCCTGTTTGAGATAATAATCATGCTAATGTTCTTGTTGTCCTGCTGTTCTTGACTATCAGCTATTCATATTTTTCCCTACACACCTAGCTCCCACCCCCCCTGTTCCCTTTTCCGCTATCGTTATTTTCATGTGTTGGAATTCTCTATATGAAATAAACATGACTGTTTTCGGGATTACCTTTAGCTTTTCTCATCCACTCTTTTACTGGAATATGCTCCATATATACAATTGTGTGACACACAGAAAATGCTGACTTGCATCAGGCTTAATTTCCTCAAATGTCATATATTGTAATTACCCATAAAAAATAATCTGAGGTGCACAGCTAACATTGAATTGCACACTACCTTCAGTAAATATTGTTGGACCATATAATTTGAGCTCTGTTAAATTCAATGGTTCAAGCAGCAGTTTTATTTAAACAAAATCTTACTGTATAATAAAACTGTATTTTTGCTTCTAACAATTTTTTATCTTGCATGGTATCAGTTGTATCCTGTGTATTACTACTATGTATGTATTTTGCATTCTGTGTATTACTATTATGTATTTTTACTCTCTGTATTTTCTTTGATTTTTCTGTATTATTCTGGAGCTTTTCTCCCCAGGACTCCATTGAAACCGGGGTCTTCATGGCCCAATATACTATCCTGGCAAACAAACTGCAAATAAAGTAAAATAAAATAAAAATCATTTATTTGACGACGTGATAATTATTACAGTTCAGACATGTAATTCAATATATAAAAAATAAACATTACAGCTAATAAAACAGGTTAGTATCAAAACAATGCAAGAAAAAAAAATGAAATGAAAACTATTTGTCTGATGGGGAATGAGCATAACCTTTTTGTATGATCCAAATATGCTACTTGTGCTGCATGACATGACAAACCTCAATGACCGTCTCAGTCACTTCTGTATATAGGTTCATAGGTTTTCCTCTGTCCAGGCGAAATATGGCCGCCGCCCAAGGAGTGAATTTGTGGTCACCCATCCATTGATCTAGGTTGTGTTTGAAGAGGGTCAGGGAGGGATTCTGTTTCACATGCATTAGAACTTTTTTTCAGAGAAGTAGCAGCTCTGGGAGACATATCTATCTCTTCAGCATGACCTGTTCTTGTCAGAGTCTAGATTAAACTTATGGACTCCATCTTGAATATTTACTGTTTCTTTCATCCATACATCATCATTTGGATTTGGAAAGCTACCCTCTTTTTAAGCCCATTACATAACACACATTTTGGGAGTAACCTAGCATTTAGGAATATTATTGATTTGGTTGTTTACATAATAAAGCATATTAATTTAAATTGTTGTCTCCTTTAGTATCTGAGACCTTACTAAGTTGAGTTCCAACTCTAAATTTATTGAAAGTGCATTCTTTAGAACTATGTATGTTTAAGTGTTATTAGAGGGAAAATATGTACTGAGTCTGAAATTACATTATTGTAGAAAATTAACTCTTCTTCAAATTACAGGAATCTCAAAGTTAGTATATATAAATAGTGGTGGTGTGGGGGTACAGCCCATACACTGGGGGTGCAAGAGAACTGCTCCCTGCAAAAAACACTTAATCTGCAACAGTACGTTTCAAGCTATACTATTTCACGTTAATCATACATATGTTGTATAGCTACAGGTTTCTCAAAGTTCACTACATTTTCAGATACATCAAATATCTCCACTAATTTTCAGCCTATGGTTTACCTCACAGCTCTTTTCTCTGACTATATGAATATCAACAAACTATTGTAATGTGTTTTGCCATGGAATAACTCTACTATTTTGTTCAGTAAGATGCAGAATAATTCCCCAGCTGTTCTCACCAAATTTTCACATTCACTGCAAATGCCATTTGCTCACATATCTGCATAGGGTCTGGATTGGATCAATGCACTTGACCAATCACTAAATAAATGCCAGAAATTCTTACCTGCTTAAATGATTTGTGTTAGTAATGTCTTAAGAGTAAAGGCTGGAAAGGTTGGAAAATAATGCATTTTTATATTGACACAGTTCGCCCGTTATAGAATTCTTGTTAGTACACTTCATACTTTAAGGAAAATTTATTACCATGTATATTGTGCAGAAAATGGATTTCAATCATTTAATTAGCTAAGAAACAATTGCTGTCATGGTTTCAAAAATGTTGTTCCTAGCACAATAGAGAGCTGGCTTTGATAAGTGGCATGCTACAACTCTTACAAAAATAACAGTTCACAGAGGATTTCTTGTCATCATAGAGTGGTTGAAAATGTCATTTTTTTAATTACTTACATAACTCAAACGTCGACATACCTCTGAGAAAAAGGAGTATTCTGAGTATGAGTAAGTCCATTTTTTCAGCCATATATTTTCCCTTTTCATCAGATGCAAATTCTTGAAAGATGTTCAGTTAATTCAGACATTTCCATCCTGGCAAAGTGATGCATTTATTCACACAGAGAAAAAAATCATAACTGTTTTAACTGTGGTTATAACAACATTTTATTTTTTAACTGTTCTAGATATATAGAAAATAAGAATAAACTGTTGCTGCTTTCTTATTATGCAAATTCTTTTGAAAACAGTGGGCCTGATAAACTACAATCTTCATAACTAACTACAGGTCATTTGTGTTCCTTAAGGTAGTAGTTACTGGTACTTAACTTGATTTGCCAGTATAATTTATATTTGCACCAAGCAATTGCATGTTTCCTGATTGACATATAAATCTAAATGTAATTTAGCTGTTGTTTCTTTATTTATTTTCTATAAACTTCCTAGGATATTTGTTGTCTCTTTATTTATTTTCTATAAACTTCCTAGGATATTTCTTCTAAATAATACTGACTCTGTTCTCTAAAACTGAAAGACATTAACTAAGTCCTGAAGTCTATCACATAATCTTGTAAACAATAGGATAAAAGGGATATGATTTGATCTTTGACTGAAAAAAAGGTTCATTATAATCTGTGAATCTACTGTCAGTCGTTTGCCTAGAAAGTCATTTCATTTAAATCAGATATACATCGGCTGCACTCCGTGCATTATTTAGTGTATCCTAAGGTTTGTATGTTATAAAGGTGTGAACTCTGTTGACATAAGCATGATACATGTTCCTTCGTGCACATCACTGGAACAATTTATGTGCCCTTTCTTAGTAATTACACTTTGCAAAGTAAATTACATTTGTCACTGTTTGTAAATTCTTAAGTTTATACTCATAACTCATTTGCAAAAGTGACTCATCTTTTTAACCTGCAAAAAGGCTCTTGGCTCAATGCATCAGTCAGGTCAACAAAGGAAGTAAATAATACATCTGACTACATAATTAACAATGATCTTCCTCAAGTTCAAAGCTACTAGACTAAACAGCTTCATAGTTCTTTTTGTATATTCTATTCCAGTGCCAAGATTGGAGTGAAACAACTTTTTTTTCACCAGAGGTCATGACATCTCTACACTCCTCTGACATACCTGATTTACTTTTTTTATAGTCTTTCATGGGCTGCCTTATTCATTGTACTAGCTTGTCTCCATTGGCACATGGAAAGCAGTGGAGCAGGGTTATGCATCTGCTCAGTTGTTGAAGCACGCTACCCAAAACGTTTTCCCCATTCAGAAACACATACATGACCTGGTCAGGTGCGTCCCTTTTGTAAATTGCTGGATCTGCTACTGGCCTTTTACAGAGTTAATCCACTAATGTGATGGATAACAGATAAAGAAACAGTGATAACATTTTCAGGCTGAAAAGTGACGGAGTTTAAGTCAAAGCACTGCGCGCTGTCAGGATCATGCAAAAATATTTGTATGAATCCATGATGAAATATCAAAGGCAAACACACTACATCTAGCACCATAATAAGAACTCAGTTAAAAGACACAGCAAAGCACAATAGTTAAAAATAAAATAAATGTTATTGCAGGGGTTCTGCCTCCTTGTAGTCTTCACATTTTATTAAATATACTGAATACAAAACTCCAGAACAATGAAAAACTACTCTCATACCCATTTTAGGATTGCAAACTCAGATTATACCTACAGTACAGAATCATACAATTGCCAATCTGTGTCCCCTCCGCACCCTGTATACACTATGCCACATAGATGTGAAACACTGAACATCCAAACAAGAAAAAAAATACATAAATAAAAATTACTATTCTCTATTGATTTTTCAAGTCTGATTAAAAACTGAACATGGCTAAAAAAAGGTTCATTATCCCTATTTTGTATCTCAGTGTATTCAGTAGCACTATACATAATGAAAAGGCACAATGTAAGTAAATAAGTGTAAAGGGGCAAATGACCATCATCCTAGCTGTCAGAGATATTATCTAGTATTCCTTTTTATAGCACTTCATTATAATGGCAAAATGAAACCGGGCAATGCAAACTGACAAAACTACTATGTATTACTATCACCCATAATATTTAATGTATTTCAATGCAAAAAAAAAGAGACCTTATGTGCCCACCATAGCCTACTAAAACTTAAAATAAGTCTTCTTTCCATAAAATGATATTTCATTGTCTCCTATAAATTTTAGTTGAATACATACCAGTGCAAAATTCGGCATCATGCCTTTTGCTTTTTTTTTCTCCCAGAACAAAAGTTCTATCAGTGAGAATATAGATCTCAGCTCAAAAGCAAAGTACCTTGACAGCACAGATGGTTCCCTTTTCTGTGTTACACTTACATCTTGAGAAGAAAATTATCATATATCAATGATAATTATGTTATTTATTGGTTAACTGGGTAGGTAGACTCAGTGAATGACCCTTTATAGCTATCATCTGGGCTAAGAGACACATGTATCATAAAACATCGCAAAGATAATGTGTACTTAGATTAAATTAAACAATTTATGTACATGTTTCATAATGCTGCAGTTTTTCCTTAAAGTCAGCAACACTACCATTCTTTATTCTCTAATCATAAGAGGTTACTAGGCTAATGGGCCTGGGGACCTTACAAGCCTAGCTAAGAGTTTACCCCCAAAAAAAGAAACCTCAGTCAGCACCTGTCACCCCTGTCAGTGAGAGACACAGGTAAAACCCCTGGGACAAATTTGTGGTTTCCGATCTACTCGTCAAGGTTACGCTTGAAGATGGCCAGTGATGTACTTTGTTTGACGTGCATGGGGAGTCTATTCCAGAGATGGGACAGCCTCTGGGAGACAAACCTGTCTCTCCAGTACATTTTGTTAATGTTGCATATTATATTTAGGCCTTTCACTCGGGTAATGTGTGAGGAGTTAGACTTATGAATATGAAGCATCTCTAGTAGGGCAGGGTCTGAGATTGATTTGTAGATGAGACACAGATCACCTCTGAGAAATCTGTATAATACTGAGTAGAATGATAGTGATTTGAGCCTGTCCACACAGGGCAGGTGTTGGAGGCCATGGATTCTCTTTGTGAGGTATTTATGTGCCCTTTCCAGTTAGTGCAGGTGTTTGGAGAGGTACCTACCAAACGGGGCATTATACTCAATTTTTGACCTAATGAAGGAGGAGTACAGAGAGGGAATAACCTCATTTTCTCTGGATGCAATCCCTTTACTTATGAGATGAACCATGTAAAAGGCTTTTCTGGCCACTGCCACTACATGATTGTCAAAGGTGAGATTGTTGTCAACCTGTGTACCCAGGTCTCTCACCACAGGTTGTGTGCTTACGGGGTTGCCACTGGTGTGGTAAACTGTAGGGGCTGTGTTTTTACTGAATGGTATGATAATACTTTTTTTTTGTGTTTAACATAATACCATGACTTTGGGACCAGTCATTTGCTGCTGTGAGACCGTCTTGTAGTATGTTAACATCATTTGCAGAGTCAATGACAGCACCCAACTTACAGATGCGCACAAACATGGTCAGCCACAGGCCTTTTGTCTTTGCCTGGGCCTCTGAGAAGTAGATGCTAAACAGTAGGGGTCCCAGGACAGATCTCTGGGGAACACCACTAGTGACAGGTCTGCTGTCAGAGGTAGTGGCACCTTTTTTGACCTTGTGTGTCCTATCGCTGAGCCAGTTAGCCACCCACCTGATGAGATAGGGAATTACACCAAGTTGTTTTAGCTTTCTGATGATGCTTGAGTGGGGTATTGTGTCAAAGGCTTTGACCAAGTCAAGGTAAGTTGTATGTACTGACTTTTCCTCATCCAGGGCGTTGGTGACAGTCTCAATAAAAGTCAACCATGTTCAACAGGCAAGATCTGCCCTTGACGAATCCGAACTGGGTGGGGTCAAGTGCTTGGAGATTGCCTATGTCTTTGTTTATGAGGTCCATAATAATACTCTGCATGGCCTTAAAGTTCAGACTTGTCAAGCTAATGGGGCAATAGTTTCCAAGGTCAGTAGTGGCACCACCTTTGTGCAAGGGGATGACAATTGCAGTTCTCCACTCTGCTGGAATTAAGCCTGTACTTAGGCTATGGTTCAATAGGATGCTAAATGGTGAGGCTAGGTCTTGCTGGAGATGATGCAGAATACAACCTGGGATACTAGCAGGTTGCATAGAAGCTGTGTTCTTTGCCTTGGATAGGGCCTTTAGCACTTGATCGAAGGAGATGTGCGGTGCAGGACAAGTATTGGGGATGTCGAATGAGCCTTGGGGGGGACAAGGTAGTGAAGTTCACACTGAACCTATCTGCTAGCAGGTTGGCAAAGTCAACAGGATCAGTGTAAGTGGTACCGTTAAGAACTAAGAACAAACCTGGGCTGTGCCATGGAGGTTCTTGATGTAACTGAAAAAGGATTTGTGGTTATCCTTGTTATGGAGGTTAGTTTCAATTCATAATTGGTTTTGGAGGTTTTCAATAGTGATTTCATTTGCTTGTTGAGGCTAAGAAGGCAGTTTTTCCAACTGGGAATTTGTGCTTTTTTACACTTGAACAACAGTTTCTTCCTTTTGTAGTAAAGCCTATTGATAGAGTATATCCACCAGATAGGTTTGTGATTCCTTGAGGAGCAGGGTTTAGTTCTGTTGGGTATGGCTGATTCCATGCAGTTGGACAGGTGCTTGTATACTGCACTGGTGTACAATTCAACATAGTCATCTGCATCCTCTGAGGGGGTGGTGGTGTGAAGCTATGATACCCTCCCTTAGAAAGTTATAGTCAGCTTTTGAGAAGTTTTTTTAGCTTGGTTATGGCTAGGGGGGGTGGATGGGATAGAAACTTCATATGAGACAGACTGATGGTCTGATCTCACCAGGAAAGAACTTACTATGGGGGTGGTGCAGCTGTCACCCATGTTGGCATGAACAAAGTCTAGAATGTTATCTCCCTTGTAGAGGATGAGGCAAGCTGGTCTAGTGCATTAGAATTTATGAAGTATGTTGGGTGAATGCATTAGACAGGAATAGTTCACCCAGATGGAGTCAAGTTGGTCCAGGTAGGAGGAGTGGGTGTTCTGAGTCACCAGGATGTATCTATGTACAAAGAAGTAAACTTCTCCATGCACAGTGTACTGATGTGCTAATGCTGACCATGTGAAGAACATTCTTGTATTTGACCTCTATCAAACTGTCAACTAGCCTTACTAGCCCACATACTGATTCATTTATTCTTCCAGTCATATGTAGTGCATCACCTTACATCTTCCATAGGAACCATCCTCCTCCTGGATAGATATAACTTACCATAACTTCTTCTATCCAGGTAATAGAAGGCAGAGGTACATATCAATTACCTTCATGGGAAACTGTTAGTGAATGTTCTTATATGTATCTAATACATGCCCCACTAAAAATTCTCAACTATAGTTTCAAAGGTGTGTTGATCTGTGCTGACTCCCTTATGATGAGAGCACTGATAAAGGTCTGCTGGGAAATTTAGGCTGCAGGGCACTAAAACAGGTATACAAGGAAATCTCTATCATCTCTTGATGGATTTACCTTCATGTAAACTAATCAGTAATTAACATCTAGAATTTAATATAATTAGTAAACAAGTTGAAAGTTCTGAGACATCATTCTGTAGGGACAGAGTTGTTATTTTCCCTGTAAACCTACTTTTTTCCTACAGACATAGGCACCTATATTTCTGAAAAAGTTCTCATGGGTAACATCATAGACACAAAAAATCAGGCACGGTAAACAGACTGATGGATTTAAAAATGTTAGACAACAAACAATTAAGAATCAAAAAAGCAAGTGGGGATCACAAATTCTTGAAACTCTTGTAAATCTGTAGAGCTAGAACAAAGATTTATAAATGTAATACCTCTACTGACCCTTCCATCATATGAAATCCACAAATCTACTCCAAAGGATTGAATGGACAAATTGTCAAAATTAGTGTGGTCAGCACTATATGGTCAACAATTCAGTCAGTTGAACTGTTCTGACTGAGATCACGGTACAGTGGGGTTCGGGGGATTTACCATTTACCCCACTGTAATGCGATCTTGGATTTGGTATATATAATTATCAGGGTATGTGAGGGTGCAGGGGGCTTGGCCCCCTGCAAAAGCATTTTTTCTGTAATTTGTGAGTGTTACTTTATTTTCTGTTTTTGTTGATGGACTGAATTGTTGAAACTGTATGGTCTCAACTGTACTGGTTTTGACAATTTGTCTATTTGATCCTTTGAAATATAACCAAATCCATAGTCATATAGTCCAGATGAATCCTAGATATACCACATTAACTAACAACAGCACTTGACTTTATTAAAACTAAGCTCACTGAAGCCAGCTTCCTGGTCACACTTGCACCACTATGTTCACTGGCTGCTGTGATAGGTAAACTAGCTAACGCTCTTTTAATATGCTTTTGCAGGAAGGGGTTGCACCTCTTTATGTGGTAGATATACCCCCTCCAAGATTACTACAACTTAGAAAGGAGGAATAACTTAATTCTCTTTTCTTTGAATTGGGGCTACCTCAGAGGTGGTACATGTATTGACTACTCTGCACCCTCATGCATGAGGGATGCATGCAACTTAAAGTTGTGATCCACATGAGTTAAATAAATCTCAACAGTCTACTGGGCTCTGTTAAGATTGTCCACTGTGCACACGGTGCAGTATATTTAATACTGGTAACTTAAAGTAGGCCCAGAACAGAACAGTAGTATTATGTTTTACCATTAAGGTGAATAACAACAGAAATCCTGACTAGCAAGTCTGTCTCTACCAGTCTGTCCCAGTCATTCCCTCATTCTGGGGTATTCTCCAGTTTGGGCAAAATCTCATTGGTGGTGTGTGCCTTAATTTGTATCCTGGAAGTGACAATGTATTATAGTGTGACCTTATCACTGTTCTGGCCAGATGACAAATGGCCCACAATCACAGTGGAAGCCATTATGCCCTACTCTGGTGCACTCACTATGAGGGTCACAGTTTTTTCAGGTTGGTGATTGCACATCCACTATTGTTCATAGTGTCATAGGTTCATAGGTAGGTACTAAGCTATTGGCCCTAGGGCCTATATAAGCTAGCCAAAAAGGTACCCTGGCTTTCGCTACCCAAGAAAATTATTTTCCTATGCTCCTGTTGAGCAAAGCCACAGAGGTGATCCCCGGGGTGAATTTCCTATTTCCCATCCAATCATCAAGATTTTTCTTGAAGAGTGCTAATGAGAAGCTTTGTTTGATATAGATATGTAGTTTGTTCCAGAGTACGGGAAGTCTCCGGGACAGGAATCTATCCCTCCAGCATGTTCTAATTATTGTAGTGACAAGGTTTAGGTCCCTAGAGCATGTAGCTCAGAGGGACTGGGATTTCCTTTTAGTGGAGCATGTCCAACAGCTCTGTGTTTGACATAGCTTTGTATGTTAGGCAGAGATCGCCTCTGAGTAGGCGATATGTGATGGAGTAAAGCTGAAGTTTTTTGAGACGGTCTGCATAGGGCATCTGTTTGAGGCCGGTAATCCTCTTTGTGAGGTATTTTTGCGGTTTTTCCAGTTGTTGTAGATGTCTTGTGAGGTACATACCAAAAGGGGTGTTGTACTCTATAATGGGTCTAATGAGTGCTGAGTAGAGGGGAACAATGACTTCTTTTCTCCTGGATGAGAAACCTTTTGTGATGAAGTGTGCCACGTAGAAGGATTTCCAGACTACTGTGGCGATGTGATTATCAAAGGAGAGACTACTGTCCACCTGTGTCCCAAGGTCTGTTATCACACTTTTGGTGTTAAACAGACTACCACCTATGTGGTAGCTCATGGGTACAGAGTTTTTACCAAAGGGGATGACAATGCCCTTTTTGGCATTAAGCTTCAGGCCATGGCTTTGACACCAGGCATCTGTCTCCGTGAGGCCCTTTTGTAGGATGTCCACATCATTAGGAGTTTCGATTATGGCTCATAGTTTGCAGTCATCTGCGAACTTCATTAGCCAAAGACCTTCTGTGTTAGCCTGTACTTCAGAAAAGTAGATACCAAACAGGAGAGGACCCAGGACTGAACCCTGTGGTACTCCACTTGTCACTGGTCTGAAGTTAGATTTGGAGTCTGCTACTTTCTCAGTGTGGGTTCTGTCAGTGAGCCAGTTGGCAACCCATCTTGTGAGATAGGGATTTATACCTGGTTTAGTGAGTTTATCTATAATTCCAGAGTGGGGGATGGTGTCAAAAGCCTTGGCAAGATCTAGATAGGCTGTGTGAACCACCTTACCCTCGTCTGCGGCTTAGGTGACTGCTTCAAAGAAGTCTGTCAGGTTTAAGAGACATCCTTTCCATTGTCACCACTTCTCTGAGGTATTGTGACACCAGATTGACCCAATATACCATCCCCCCTCCTCCCAAGGATAGGCATACCTATTCTCCTTATACCAGCTTCAGCAGATGCCTGAGCCACTAACCAAACTTAGGTCACCTAGGTCATAGTCAGGACTTTGTCCTTCTATACTGAAACAGCTGCCTTTCAATCTGACTGCACCAAACTCCAGTCCAGTAGCACACTAAAACAGCAAAATGTAAAGTTCCTTCACTCTGTCCAATGTGATTTGCATTTATTAGAGAATTTTTGATGTTATTATCTTGAAATCATTTTGTTCTGCTGAATAGGCATGGCTATAACTTCTGTTTGTATTAATTGTATTTGTAAGCCATCTTATCTGCTGAATGGTTCATACTATTGCATAATTGTGTGCTTCATAAACTCTATGTACTGCTATTATCATCATCATAGCACTCCAATTTTCATTTCTAGTATGTGGGATTGGGGAGTCTCAATTCAGTGGCACCCTCCAATTTTCTTTGATAGTTATGCATGTATCACTGGTCTTCTCTCATGCAATCCATCCATCTCTTGGTTAAATGTATTAATTTCCTCCTGCCTTATTCCCATCATGCGCAAATGTTCACCAAATCAATTTCTGCTTTCCTACAAATGTGCTAAACCACTGTGATCTGTTCTCTTTGTCCTGCTCTTCAAATGGAACAACTTTTGCTCTGATGTTGTTATTTCTTCATCTGTTCTACAGTGTACATTTATATCTATGTGCTGATATTAATGATAGATTATTAGACCTGGAAATAAATAGTACTGTTCATTCTGCTATTAGCGTATGTTGAAAATTTCCAGTGCTATTACTGTGCACAGCTATATCTTTCCCCCCAACACAGATCGTGCTTTTTTTCTTCTTCTTCTTACACTAATAATCAGTGAATCACAACAAAATGTTTTGTACCTATATACAGTATATATTCATCCTGCTATATATGCCATCACATCATCCAAGTGAACTACTGTTAAGCCTGGGTCACTGGCTCTGGAGGCAGAGTTTTATCTTTCAGTTTGGCAGAACTGACTGAATCTGAAAAGCATTTTCTTCCACTTAGCACTTTTCTGCATTGTTCTTGCAGATTTCTCATTAAGTATTTTGAAAATGTGCTTTATAAATGGCATTGCTTCCTTCTAGCTTGCATTTAAATCTCCTGGCAGGAGAGGAAGGGTAGCACTTAGGAACTATTTTTCCACATTATTAGCATTGTCCTTTGAAGGTCAATGAGGTTATTGACTATGTCATCTTCCAACTAGCTAATATGTTTCTTTTTGTACCTGGCATGCTCTTTGCTGTGTTTGACTTTATATTCACTTCATAGCCCTAACTGGCAGTTGTTTATCGTGACACAATGCTCATCATGTTGGGTATCGTCTGGTAATAAAGGATTGTTGTGAATGTGATTTTGGAGTCAGGATTTTTCAAAGCTAAATCCTACGCGTCCTTATTAGGTTTCAGAAATCATTGTAGTCACTCTCTGCCTATTCAAATTAAAAAAAAAACTGCAGCCCTAGACTTCCCCATGAGACAGGAACTGATGCCAAAAGATTGCAGCGTGCAATGAGAATACCTGAGACAAAATGTAATAGTACAGAGTCTAGAAATGTTGAATTGTCAAAAGAAAGAAATTTGAAGTTATAGAGCTTATCATAAAGTTGAATTATTGTGAAAAGAAAGCATTGCTAATAAAATTTATATTGTGGGGTGCACCCTAACTTCCAGCCTCTAAAACTGATATCTCTAAAACTAAGAGCTACAGAAAGATTTTATTTATTTTATTTATTTTACATTTGATGACCGGGCTAGTCTAGCCGGATATATGTCCATTTTCAGTAGAGGCCCGGGGAGAAAAGCTCCAAGTAATAAAAATGCAGTAATAACATACATAAAGTAACAGTGACATATACAATCAAGATTATATTAACAAGGCTATACATAACAAAAGTAGCAATAACAAAAAGTTGAGACATAGCTAAATGCAGTATGATACATAAGGTAAGGTACAGAAATCATACTTGATGTACCAAGAGGAATTAAAATTAAAAGTGTCTCTTGGTTACAGTTTCTGCTTTCATTGGTAGTAGGCAGCATTTAACTAGTATACAAAGTAGAATTTAAAAGATGTTACTAAAATAAAGGTGAAGGGATTAGTCAGGATTGCTGCAAGGGCATGACCAGTGTGATTTACGGTATCGTCTGAGTTTTTGTTTAAAGAGGGGCAAGAAAGGGAGTGATGTAAGTTCATCAGGTAGTAGGTTCCAGTTTTTACCAGCTGTGTTAGAGAACAGCGAGTCCCCTGCCAAGTTCTTGTACTTCCTTATGCTCAATAGTAGTTTATTAGAAGATCATAATGAACTAAGATTTTTATAGGGGATAATGAGGTTTGAAAATATAGGGGTGTTGTTTGGTTGATTTAGGATCTTGTGGGCTATGGTAAGTTGTGAAAGTTGTAGCAGGTTTTGCAGTTCAAGCCAGCCTAGCTGCTTTAGGTTCTGACAGTGATGGGTTCGGAAGGGATTACCAGTGGCAAAACTGGCAATGTGATTATAGGAGTTGGCCAATTTGAGAAGATTATTTTTTGACAGGTTAGTATATATGGGGGAGGCATAGAGAAGTGTAGAGATAAGATGGGAGTGGGCAATAGTAGATCGAGCTGCTGGTGTAAGGAAATGTTTAATTCTGTATAGGGACCCCATTTTACTGTTCACTGTTTTTAAAGTGTTATTAATATGGGTGTCAAAGTTGAGGTTGTTGTCAATTATATTTCCTAGGAGTTTGGTGGTAGAGTCAGGGGATATGAGGGTGCCATTGTTAGATATAACTGAGAAATCAATGGGGAAGGACTTGCGAGTAGGTGTAAAGAGGAGGAGCTTTGCTTTTTGGGGGTTCAGGAGGAGGCAATGTTTTAAGAACAAGTTCTCCACTGTGTTAAATACTTTCTGAGTTAGGGATTGCAGTTCTGATGCAGAGTTGGCTGAACATATGAGTGTTGAATCATCTGCGTATTGTATGCAGGTGGCTTGAAGAATAGCTAGGTATAGATCATTGATAAATATTGAGAATAGGAGAGGTCCTAGAATGGAACATTGAGGGACCCCAGGATTACTGGTAGGTGGGAAGAAAGACTATTCTCCCAGAGCACTGCCTGCTGCCTATTGCTAAGGTAGGAACTAAACCACTGGACAGTCTGATTGCTAAGTGAAAGAGATTTAAGAATATTTATAAGAAGAGTATGGTTTACCATATCAAAAGCTTTTGAAAGATCTATAAAGAGTGCTGAAGAGAGAGCACTGTCATTACGTTTTCTATTAATGAAGTCAGTGAAAGATAAGAGGGCAGTAGTAGTACTGTGAAATGGTCTAAAGCCATGTTGGCTGTTAGCTAGTATGTTATGTTGAATTAAATGGTCAAGTAGCTAGTGATGAATGCATTTTTCCATTATTTTTGCTAAGGGTGATAGGAGGATAATAGGCCGATAGTTAGAATATTCATTTGAGTTGCCCCCTTTATGTAATGGTATAATGTGAGAGATTTGCCAGATATCAGGGATGGTACCCTCATGTATGGTTCTATTAATGAGGATGGATATAGGATAGGCTACTGCTTTGGCTGCTTTTTGCAAATATTCAGCTGGAATTTGGTCAGCTGAAGGAGTATATGCCTTAAGTTTTTGGATGAGCTTAAAGATGAAGTTAGTAGAGATGGACTGCAAGTGGAAGGTAGGAAGGGGATTAGAAGAAGAGGTAAGAAGGCTAGAGTTGTCAAGGGATAGCTGGCAGGCTAGAGACTGAATGGCCTCTGTAAAGAAGGTGTTAAAAGTATAAGCAGTTTGGTTGGGAGTATTATGATTAGCATCAAGTGGGGTTGGTGTATTGGAGTGACCTGAGTGTAGGAGTTTATTAATACTCGCCCAGAACCTTTGTGGATTCTTTTTGTTTATTTGCTGTAGTTTGCTATAAAAGTTCTTTTTCTCTGAGAGAATAGCGTTTCTTGTTACACTTCTCAACTGTCTAAAAGTTTGCTGGTAGGCTATATTTTTGGTAGCTTGCCACCTAGACCAAGATTTGTTTCTGACTAGGATTTTCTGTCTGGTTTCTTTTGTAAGCCAGGGGGCTGGTTTTGACTTGATTCTAATAGAGTGTTTAGGAGCATGTTGGTCAAGGATAGTTAGGAATTTTCCATTGAAGTATTTGACTGCCTCTTCAAGTGAGTGTGTTTTTAGAGGAGTCCAGTCACAAGTGCTCAACTCACATTGAAATGTTCTTGTTGTGTCTTTCGGCTTTTCCTGGTTAGGGGTCGACACAGTGGAACTCCGGTCCGCTAATGATTGGCAGTAGATTTTTACGTGCCAAGTTGCCGGCCCTGATGCACAACCTTCAAAGAAGGTATGCCCATTCATGCATGTCTCCACACAGAAGATGCTCTAGCTGAAAATCGAACAGGACAACGTCTTACTGTGAGGTGACAATGCTACTGCAGCACCACCACCGCAGTCAACTCAACTCACATTGAAATAGCGCTGGGTTAAAGTGTTTATTGGACCTTGAAATTCTATATGTGGGAGGATGGGAAATATCACTTTTTTGTGTGATAATGTAGGTCAAAGAGTGGTCACTTATATAATCTGGTAAGATTCCTACCTTATATGTTTGGAAATGGTTATTAATAAGAATCCAAACTAAGGTACTCTCTTTATTGTTTGGTTTGTTAATTCCGGTAGAGGAGTTGTTGATTTGAGTGAAGCCGTGGAGGTTAATGTGAGAAGTAGGATGTTCGGTGTTGACACACTTCCAATCAATATTAAAGTCCCCTAGGATTATAGTCTCTTGTGGGGAAAGTTGATGAAATACAGCTGAGGATATTCTCAAGTGTACTAGAATTATTTCCAGGAGGCAGATAGATACAGATGATGTATAAGGATTTACTTGAGTTAAGCTGAATTTTGGAAATAAGGACTTCTGCATTGTTATCCTGAGGTGGATTATAAGATAAAGTGGTAACCTGTAGGCTGTCTTTAAATAGAATTGCTACTCCCCCTCCCTTACTCTTTTTACGGTCTTGTCTCAATATATTGTATCCTGGTGGGATAATTTCATTGTCTTGAATTCTAGGTTTTAACCATGTTTATGTTAAACATAGTATATCAAATTAGTGAACATCTAGGAGAGTATGAAGATGGGGAATTTTATTGTATACACTGCGGATATTGAGATGTGCTATCAGGAGTGAGTTAGGGAGTCTGGTGGTGGTGAGTGGGGTAGAGGAATTGGGATTACAGAATTCAGTTGTTGAGACATTTGTTGGGCCAGGATTAGAATGGATGTCTCCATCTTTTAAGGCTTGTTTTTTTATCTAAGTATGGGATAATGTGTGTAGCTAATTAGATATCGAACTTTCCTGGCTGTGAGATTGTTGTATTTAAAGTGGGCCAGTCTGTGATATTTGGCTAGCAGGTAGCTATGTATGGAAGTTATATTTATATGATTGTGGGAGATAGTAGGAGTTAGAGTGGATGTTTGTTATGGAGGATAATGTAACTGGAAATATTCTAGGCTTTCAAAGTAGGTTAGGAGGTAGGCTGAGGTTAGGAGAGATAGGCGTGTAGTAATGAGTAATGGCTTAGTTTTAGTTGAGTTCATTATTATGGGCATACTGTTACATTGTTTTAGGGTAATATAAGGGTAACAGGACAAAAGTGAGACAAACAGAAGATATAATAGTTAAGATTAATTACTTTAAGTAGTGGGATCAAGCAACAACAATAAATTAAGTGGTGAAAGGGTGTGATACGATTAGCTAGAGAAGTGGGAACTTCTGATTGGTAGGATGGGGAAGAAGGTGTGGTTCAGAGGTATAAGTCTATGGCTAGTGGGGGTGGGTGAGATTTGGGGGTAGGGTAGGGGAGCGGAGTGAGCCCGCAGGGTGAACGGAGCGAGTAGAGATAAGAGAAGGAGTAAGCATACAAAAACAATCAGTGAGTAAGCCTTTGCATGAAGGTAAGTATTGTTACATGTGAGTAAAGAGGTTAGGCAAAGTGAAAGGTGGGGATAAAAGGTAAAGTAAAAAAGGTGGGGGATAAAATGAGGTTAGGTGGGAATTATGGTAGAACTGAAGAGATTCAAGTGGGTTGTACTACCACATAAACTATGGAACAAGGAATTGGTAGAGTTTGATAAAAGGTAGGAGAAAGGATGCATGGAGGTAGGGCTTAGTAGTGGTGCCACCTAGCGGACAAACTATTTATTACATCAGTGGGTTATAGGAGGGAGAGAGCAGGCAGGGATTGAGGAAGAACAGGCTAATTGAATTAGGAGCTTTAACAGTATGGAGGAGAGGTACACAGGCTATAAGGGTAAGGCTGCTGGCTTACTGGCTTAGAATCGACCTTAAACTACATAAAGTAGTTGTCACAAATCAAGATTCAACTTTTAGGTTCAGGAAAATAGCATACACTTTTGCTTCCTTTAGTACTTATAAGGAACAAGGCAATAAGACACTAGGATGACGCAGCAGGTTGTAAAGGGTCCTTAGTCATCAGGCCAGAGGAACTCAGTGTCCAAGGATGGGATCTGGAGCTTAGATAACTGGGTTCTTGTTGTAAAATAAAGTGGGGAAAAAGGTATATGGGAGAAAAAGTTGGATTTAGTACAATATAACAGACAGCATAAAATATACAGATAGTAGACCAACTAAATATCTAAACAGTGAGTTAAGAAGCCAGATACTAAGTCTAAACCATAAATCTCTAAACAGGTGATAAAGGTAACTATGCTCAGTCAAAATCTGTTCTAACAGCGTAAAAAATAATGCTGAATTCCTTTGTCTACTTGTGCATTTCCAGTCAAATCCTCACTATAATGACTTACTTCATCTGGTTTGTCAAAGTGAAGATATATATATATATATATATATAAATCAAAGAGGAAGCTAATACTTAAAGAAAGTTTATGTTAGGTTTATCTTGAAGCAAATTATAATCCATTTGTTAATGTGTTTGTGTTTTACTGTTACTGATATTTTATATGAAATAATTTCACATTGCAGTATATTCTATAATTTTAAATGGCAATGCTTTTGGGAATTCAGTATTCTGGATTTACTGTTAATATACTGATATTCTTTTTACATGTCGTCCTCATAGAACAGACTGCTGCTGCTGTTTGGCAATGTACATCTCTGGTAACACGCCATTGCACATTTCTAGTGATGTATGATGTCACAGAGTGAAAAGGAAGAGAGGAACTGTTAGCACACGAGTAAACACCATCGGTAGTCTTTAACATAATGACTACGATTTGATTTGAATACTTTATAAAGGTTCATTACTATGATCTAACACCAAATAGTTTCTGTATGAGAATATTTTTTGTAAAGAGATGAAGACTTAAGACATACCTGAGGGGCATGCACTTACAGTAAGTAGGGCAAAGGATAAATAAAATATCTGTCCCTTCAGTACGATGGTTCATACAAATCTGCCATACATCGTGCCCAACATCATCAGATCAGCTGTAGCAGTTAAAAAAGCTAAAAGGCTGCCATATAATTTAATTATGTTCTCTTTTCACTTCCCTTCTCTACCCTTCTATGTATAGATCTATACCATGCTGAATTCCTTCGTTTACTTCTGCATTTCCAGTCAAATCCTCAGATGAAAAAGTTGTGGAAAATATGACAATGTGAACACAGCTACTTTCATTGTCATACACCTACCATTGGTTGTCTAATGCTGATTTAATCTGCAATTCTTGTCAAATCTACACATTTGATTTATTTAATTTGCATGTGTGTTGCCCAACTAATGTTCTGTCTCAAAATGAACCTGTTTCAGAAATAATTTGGGTGCACAGAACATTTTACAATACAGTAATAACAGAGGTGCAGTTTCCATACATTCTGTGCAAATGACATTAATTACTAACATATTTACAGGCACTTGGATGGTTAGCTGTACATAAGGAGTTGTGTTAATAGCAATGGTGTCAGTGCTTTTGACAACAGTAATAATACGAGCAAATGATCTAACTTTCTGATGGATGCAAAAATCTAAATTTGATTGCTTAGCAAATGATTGAGAACGGTGTGGCTACAGGGATGATGCAAATGGATTACCGAACGGGGTTATGAACTGAGCTCAGAGGTAGAGGTGGTATAGGGATAGTGATCAGCACAAATAACATAGGGGGATATAACTGAGGTGCTGTAAAAGTTATTTATTATTTAATATATATTTATTTATTTATTGACATTTGTTGACCGGGATAGTCCACTGGGCCCAGTGACCCATTTTCAGTGGAGGCCAGGGGAGAAAAGCTCCATACAATCATAGAAAGTTTTACATAACATCACCTTAACTTTGAAAATCAAAAAATTTTTTACATAATACAAACTGAAGTAGATATACAAGACAAATACATATTATAGATGTATACAATACAAGAAAATAATCCCAGTGTGTTACATTTTTAGTAATTCTGTTTGTATATTCTCATAAGTAAGAATACTGTTTAATCAATTCTGTTTATTCAGCCACGGAAATAAAGTAAGCGAGATTGGATACAAAGACATGTAGTGTAAATTGCAACTATATTAAGTTAGTAAAAGTATTTGTAGTGTATAGTGGCCAAAACATTTAAGGTGGTTTAATCAAATGACTACAAGAACAGACAAGGTTATTGAGAGAGTGTTCTTTTAGTGAAAAGTTAAATGTTTTTAAAGAGTCTAGTTGAGTAATAGAGAGAGGGAGCCTTGTTTTAAGTCTTTAAAAGCTGTAGAAAAGGACAGATTCTGTCCCAGACTTTTGGATGTAGTACCAACAATGAGTGCTCAATGATATGGAGTTTGTTCACTGATGGCTTCATTAGAGAATGAGTGCAATCATCATTGAGAAGAGTTAGAATGAGTGTGCTTACAATATATGGGTGGGGAGTTAAGATTCTGTGGTTTAAACAGTAAGGTAGCTATTAGCAGGTCTGCTCATTCATCATTAAGTATGCAAATGCTTAAATACATTTCTCATCTACTAAGCCATCAACTGCTGGTATCATATATGGTTCTCACAGAATCACAGCTAACAATGTCAGTATCATAAATGTCTTTAATTAGTCCACCTTTTCCCTTCCCCATCATTGCCTACATTGTCTCTGTCCATGTCTCTTTGAAATTTGGATAGCATACATACTCAGTCCTTTTAAGGAGAATGTTTTTATGCTGTTTTTACTTAAGTCTCAATATTCTTCCTGTGTCTCGCACAATGCGGACTTCATCTGGAGTGTCTAAGTGAAGATATATATATATATATATATATATATATATATATATATATATATATATATATATATATATATAAATCGAACAGTAAAGTTTATGTTACATTTGTCTTGAAACAAGTACTTTGGGAAATAAAATGATTAAACAAAGGTTGTCTGAAAAGCTAGAAAGGTTATGAATGTCTGGACTATGGAGCTCCAAACAATCAAGCCAAGTTCAAAGAAGAATGTATTCAATGGTATTAAGGTGAATATAGGTTACTGAAGGTTAATGAAACCAGTGACATAAGTGCTAAGTAGATAGTGAGTTGAACTAATAAACCATCTGAATGTAACAGGAGCCATAAAGTTAGAAATAAGTTACTTATAAACAGTAACATTTAGGAGAAGGGACAGTCAGTTACTGGGAAGCAATAAGTAATAGTATGCAAGCTGTTTGGAAATGTTAATAAAATAACCTAACCAGGCATATCCAACAACTGGAATGTCCACAGAGGTTCCTCACTAAAAGAATACAGGGCATAAGTAATATGTCCTATGCAGACTGCCTCAAGGCCCTATCCCTGTATTCTGCATCCTACAGGCTTTGAGGGGAGGTCTATGCCTGGCATGCAAGGCGTTGTCAGACCCCACTCCGATGGACCTTCTGCATATCCACATAACAAACAGTACAATAATTACCCATTCTAAAGACTTAAACCTTGCCTGCGATTATAAATAGGACCTGCTGGAGAGATAGGAATATATCTCAGAGACTACCCTGTCTATGGACAGGCTCCCCATCTATGTGAAGCAGAGTTCCTCCCTCATCCAATTCAAGTGCAACTTGGACAATTGGATGGGAAACCAGAAATTCATCACTGGTTTGGCACCTATGTCTCTGATGCAAACAGGTAACCTGCAAATGGCTCTTCTCCCAGGCCCATGCTTACACTTATCAAGGGTATCAGAACATGTCAGAGTTTTGGATGCATGGCTAGGCTTAAAAAGGCTCTTGTGGTCATTAGCCTAGTAAACACCTATGAACCTATAACTGATTTTGCTTAGGGTCCTTGCTGTATGTCAACATTGTATGAATTATCCAAAGCAAGGAGAAGAATAGGATATTCCAGCTCATTTGTCAGTAAACTCTTGGCAGTTGATCTATTCAGATGTGAGATGTCTATTAAATCTGAAATCATATTTAGGCTCAGAGAGGATTTTCTTTAGTTTTAGTTCAATATGTCTGTAAAATGTGTGAGTGGGATCAAGAATTATTCCAGGAATATATATGCTTCATTAGGAGATATGACATAAACACCAAGCAACTTAATGTTATAATACAGTTGCGTTAGTAAGTCTTGCAAGGTGCCACTATAACAACTTTGGTTTTATGTATGAGATTGTATTTCTGAAACCAGAGACAGAAGTTAAGAAATGTTTTTTGCAGACTACTTTATAGATCAGTGGGATGTGACCTTTCTTTGAATAAAAACAGGTCATCAGCTTGTAGAATTGTATTCACTCCAATTGGCAGGACATTTAGAAATAAAAAGTAAAAACAGAAGTAAATTTAGGATTGTACTTTGAAAAATATTGCATTTTAATGGACTTTTTTTGGAGAAGGAAGAGCTGTAGTGAACTGAGATTGATCGAACAGCTAAGTATCCATGAATCCATTTTAGAGTATCATGCATTGGGCCACTGAGTCAGTTGCATATCTCAACAAAAAACAGTGTCTTTGGTTCAAACACTATCTGTATTGTTAAAGATGTTGGCAGTGGTTATATAAAGTACAGACAAATAAATTAAATAGATAAAACCCTGTTGGTTGCTTTTTATGCTAGGTAAATGTCTTTGCAAATAATAAACTATTCAATTATATCCAATTTCCTGGTTCCACAGCTACATAAAAGACAAAGCAGTCCAAAACCATCCATCCACAACTCCTTTTTCCCATTTTTGTACATAGGTTTGGGTTGTGATTTCAACAGTGACAATCATCTAGAGCCAAGGTTTACATTGCCCTGCAGGGGTTGCTCTTTGCCAGTAATATATTAATTGTTAATGAAAGGAACACTGGAGTATCTCCTCAAGGGTCTGTCCTTAGACCCCTAATTTTCTCCATCTTCATAAAAGACTTCACTTTGGTCATCTATATCCTAAATCTCATAATGTATGCTGATGATATTGTTATGATAGAGTCTAGCAAACCAATTCAAACCTTACAACTCAAGCTTCAATAAGTTAGACACATTATTATGTAATAACAAACTCTTACATAATGCTACAGAAACATAACTACTTTTTACCAGAGCTCAGAAATTGATTACCTACTTTCCTGTATTTCTTACAGACAACAGTGGTAACTTTATTGCCAATGTAACTCAGCAAAAGTAACTTGGCCACACACTTGACCCCTCCCTAAACTTATCCCTTAACACATATAACACGTCCACTATGGTTCTAATTAAAATAAATTTCTGTTGCAGAATTTCTCATCTATTATCCTGTACTGTATGGTCACCATAGCCAAATATGTACTGCTACGAAAACTAGAATATAGTTCTTAGAATACTTTCTGCTACTTTATGGATGTAATAGCAATTACTAGAAAGTGGAAATCAAAATCTAAACCAACTATATTAGAAGTAGTAAATATAGTAAGAGAGCTAAAACAATGGGAACTGAGATCTTTAGAAAAGGGTAGGAGTAAACTACATAGGAAAAAATGGGAATTGTGGGAACAATACATACAGGGGATAATTTAGTTGTTAAAGAAGGCAGGACTTAAATGAGCTATGTAATGTTTGACTGAAAATGATTGGATAGATTATAAGTTATTTGTAATGTTTGCAAATGGGAATGCGTCGGTATGGTTTGTAATATAAAATGCTTTCAACTAGGATTGTGTCTGAGTGGTTTGTTTTCATTTATATAAATGTATGATTGCTTATGTCATAAGTGATGGTTTAATAAATATGTTTTTTGTTTAAAAAAAGGGGCAGGAATTGAATAACTTATGTAATGTTGATAAGGTTATATGATTTATTGCAACATATGTGAAGTGTGAAGTATGCTTGTTAATGTTGATTTGTTAATACAGTTTGATTTCTTTTGTATAAATGTAGATGTCCCTATGTCACTAGTGGTAACTGAATAAAGGTATTAAAAAATAGAATATATTTGTCCCATCCTCTGTTTGCATTCTACCCAAAAATCAACATAAATTTCAAATAACTGAAAATAAAATATTTCAATTTATTCCATTACGTGACAAAAACAAGCATCAATGTCACCTATTAAATCAAGTTAACTGTCTGTCACAAATAGTGCAACCTTTTTTCTATACTACTCTTATTTACAAAATTCTCCACAATGGTTATTGTCCCCCTCTTAAAGGACTGCTACTAATCAGAGAAACAAATTACTCCCTAAGAAGCAACAAAGACAAAACAGTCACTCTGTCGAGACCCAAGTTTAAAAATGCCATTGTAAAGAGCCTTCTGTATTTTAGGACTGCTGTCTGGAACAGCCTTTTAAATTATACTAAAAATAACCAAATATTACACTCTTTCAAGTCCTCACTAAGTAATCACATGCAAAACGTAATTCCTTTTGGTATACCAGTTAATGCTATAGGATCATAAGAGATTACTAGGCTATCATCCTGGAGGTCATTTTAAGCCTAACCGTTTTATCTCAATGCAATGCCATAGAAATGCTAGTCAATACCCAAGATTGCATTTAGTGAGGACTGCTCATGTCCAGGAGGGTTGTGGGTGCTATCCCCAGTAAGAATTTACTGTGCCCCATCCACTCGTCCAAGTTCATCTTGAACAGTGTCATAGAGGTGCTTTGTGTCAAATGAATTGGTAGCCTGTTCCAAAGACGTAACACTTGCTGGGAGATAAATCTGTCCCTCCAGCATGTCCTATTTAAGTCACAGGTCATATTTAGGTCCACAGAATGGGTAGCCCTAGTCCCTTTTGATTTGTGGATATGCAGCAAGTTCATCAGGTTTGGGAGAAATCTATACGATACAGAGTATAGTGACAGGGACATTGGTCAGTCTGTTTAAGGCACATGCTTGAGCACATACCATTCCCACTTTTTATTTGATCAGTGCCATTAAAGTGAAACTGCTCCTGCATGTAAGAAATAAATGCTTATGTGTGTATAGAACTGTATATCTTGGAGTTTTACATATGGTTTCTAAACTTATTTGCCTTGATATAATTTTTCTTTAATATTACCTATGCAAGTGTAAACGTATTTAATTTTCTGACTTATGCTTTGTCAGATAACTAGTGCACCCAGATTGTGACTGAAAAAGCCCAAAAGGCCTGCTCACTTACCTGATTAACAAATTACAAATAAATAAATAGATAAATAAAGAAATTAATGTTGAATGAATGCACACATTTGTTTGCAAAGTAGATTTTCAAAGATGCAGTTGAAGAGACATTGGTAATAGGGTGGAAGTGTTGTGGGAAAGTACGATTAGGGATTTTCAGTAAGGGGAATAGAATGGTAGTGGATTTCTACATTGCTGATATAACACCATTTTGTAAGGATATGCTAAAATGTAGGTAGGTATGCGAGTGGATGTGCAATGTTAGACTCTTTAGCATGGATGTCTTGGTGTGAGAGGTATCAGTTATGTTACAGAAGATGATGAGCAATACATTCACAGAGAGAATTTAACACAACTTTTGGAGGTTGTAGTAAGGATCCGGGGGGGGTATTTGTGACATGAATAGCTGAGCTAGAAGAAACAGAGGCAACAGATACCAACAAGGAAAGTGTGAAATTGGAAATGAATCCACAGTTAATGATAAATGAGAGAGTGTAGCACTATTACAGCTTTCATTTAGGCTAGTTTCTGCAAAAATGTAAAAAAATCAGATGTTCTTTTAGCTGACATCACTGTAATTCTAACATCATGCTTTAAGGAGTAAAAAAGTTTATAGCAGGAGTCTTTAGGCTTATCAATATGAAAATGTGGTGTGATTAAGACAATCTGGCATTTAAATGTACACTTTTTGTTATATTGTTGTATAAGTAATACATATTATATTATAGACAACATTTTACCTCAGTGTTTACTCATTATAAATTTTACGCATTAGTACCTTCATTTCATTGTGAATACTATAATGCCCATGTTTATTTAGTTTTATATACTTATCAATTTATATCTGACTGGTTAGGAGAACATTTTCAGGAGGGGCCCAGGGAGTAAAGATCCAAAGTATTACAAAACATTTTAAGAACAATAATTTTACAATCTTCAAAAATAATAAAACAACATCTGCTGTTTAAATTATTATAACAAATTAGACATAATAAAATAACATTGGTTAAGAATAGATACAATTTATATCACAATGATGTAATAGAGAAATTTAGTCAGTTTATAGAAAAATTAAAGGTCAGTTAGTATAGTATAAACAGAAGTGTTATTAAAGAGTTTAGAATATCTCACAGTACAAGACCATGCATAAGGCCAACTCATATGCATATAAAAAATAGAGTGCTACAGAGAGGGACAACATTGTTGTATGCATCTCCTGCTGTGAATCAGAGACTGTTATGTGTGGTACACACTACTTTTTTTATTTTTTTACATGCAGCATAAGTTTGCTTCAACTCACGCACATGCTATATGGCATATAATGCATGACTAGAAGCTACTGCTTGGAATTGTCATTTGGCCTCCTCTGAGAGCTGCACTCTTCACATAGTGCCATCACACCTTCCCCTCAGTATGAGCAACCTAGCATTGGCTAGTCACTGTTATCTCCATACCACTAACTCCAATTATCTTGCTTGCCAATTGAACCAGGGATGCCAGCAATCTATTCAGATTAACTTAATGAGCAAGTGAAAAGAGTAGATTTATTTGTATAACTGAATGCACACATGAGTTAAAGGAGTCAGAAGGCCTCTAGCAGGGTTTCCAGAATCAGAGGGACCCAAAAGGATGAAATAATCAGGAAGTTCCAACATGATTAGGTCATGGATGCTAAGCAACATTACAGAATTCTGCAGACCTAGCTACAGGATGGAAAGAACTAGAGTTTACTATCAATATTAGCAGATTCAAGGACCCTAGAAGGATTAATATGGAAAACATGCTTCCATCAGGAATATGTGATTGAAGAGATATGCAATGTATCTGAGGCAAGGAGAGTCCAGCTAAATTATTGCAATCAGGAAATTCAAAACAGAATTCTGAAAACAGAGGAAACCAGAATAGTTAGCAGAATCAGGAAATGCATGAAAGATTTAGAAACTCATGATGTCCCACTTTTTAACTAATACTCATCTCATTATTAGGTTTTGGCATATGGACTCACAATATAAATATTTTTTTTAGTACAAGATCTTTATCTGAATTTTATAGCACAATAGCAATGATAGCCAATAGACTCTATCAGCTTACTGTATCCACTGTTAATCATCTGATTTAATAACAGAATCATTTTTGTTCTTTTGACAACCTAAGTGTAGGAATGTGGTTCTGGTTAGGAGCATTTTAAGAAGGGGGCCTCTACAACCTCATTGTTCATTAGCACCTGAAAACAGCTATGATGGCAGCTCCATAAACACTTTTCTGGGAGCATATGTGATACATTGAGGCACAACCATTTTGTCAACTATAACACAACCTTGTTTGCACAGGGCAGGTGCTGGGAAACTAACATTGCATTTTCTAACATGAAAGAACTCCATGAAATTAGTCTATACTACTGCAATATGCCATAGCAATACTTTATCATGGCCATCTAGATGGATAATTACATATCTGTATCATGTAGCATGTGGGTATACTTGTGCCATGCAACACCTGCATTCTCACTTCCTTTTCCTGCACATTGTGTTGTTATAATGAGCACATGCCTTTTTGGGAACGTCTGGAATGTATGATACACATAATTACAAACATATCCATACAGGTGGGTATGTATGGATGTCATTGCAGAATATTAATTTTACAATGGTGTGATACCTACATCATTGGCATAATCTAAGGCTTTGGCCTACTGTGGCCTGATGTTTGCTAATTGGTTACGGTTTTATTTGGCTGTATGGCATGGGTTTTTCATATTAATGTTACTGTTTTTGAAATCCATATATTTTTGTGTGTTTCATTATGGGTGTTTCACATCATATTATTTTGAGCACAATATGTGAACACTTAAAACAACAGTGCTATTCTCACACCAGCCCATGGAACTCCAAACCACTTTGCAATTGCTTTTGTCACCAATTATCCACAGTTTATTTTCACACCAAACAATCACAAAAATACAACACATGTTAATCATCAGTTCAAAATATTTTTTTTTATGTATCCTATTGATGATCAGATTAGTCCTATAGGCTAGTAGCCTCTTTTCAAGCGACATGCAAGGTGGTATTTATACTACAAGAGGAAATTTAGCCAAAGCACCAGGGAACTTCAAGTACTCATTTCAAGTAGGTGTTGTAGAATCTTGTACATCCAACATTACTTACATTACATTAATTCCCTTAAAATTTGTATCAGCTAGTTTATTATTCCTTTTCCCTGATATATCCTTAATATTTAAAGCCTTTTTGTATATGTCACCCACAGTCTTATAAAGTTCTGGCAAAAATTAAAAAATGTTCCAATTCTTTCCCATGATTTTTCTGACATCTAGAATATTATTACTAAGCATTAAAATCATAACCTGTTAAAATTACTCTCACCTTTCCCATTTTTACTAATAGAATTCCTATTACCAAAAAGTGGGTTATATATATCCTACTCCTTTTGTGCATGACTTCAACTAAACAGTCATCAACACAATTTTTAGGATAACGCCATTCTAAAAATATGTCTGGGATGATATGATTGACAGACCTCGATCTGTCACCTCTGGGCTTCCGGATACTGGCCAAGGCTCTTGCCATCCCTATAGTGCCTTTTTTAGGTGGTGTTCCAAAGACCAAAATACCACTGTAATAGCTACAAACAATGCAATCTGAGGGTCATGCTGCTCAATGCTAGAAGTCTAAATCTCAAAATGTACTCGCTCAAAGCACTCCTTAAAATGGAGAACATCGACATTTGTGCTGTAACAGAGACCTGGTTCAAGGCAGCAGAAAGCACCGCTGTACTATCAGGCTGTAACTCATTCCACATCTTTTGGCCTCAGAACTTGAACCAAAGCTCCAAAGGCAGTGGTGTTTCCATACTCACAAATGATGTGCACACCTCCAGACTGGTAGCCCAACATAATGCATCAGAGATACTTCAGGTCAGCTAACATTGGGTATTCAGGTCGTAACCTGCTATAGGTTCTCAACCAGGTCCCAAGACTCACACTCCATGTTCCTAAGCATCCCTGAGAATATTGAGGTCCACCCTCTCCATTAACTTGGAAAACTACTCATATACCAATACACTTGCCCAAAGTTTCCTGGAATTCATTAATTCCAATGCCCTGGACCAACTTGTTCTTACCCCCCACTAGTGGTAGTAACATCCTTGACCTGGTCATTACTATCAACTCCTGCCTGGTTAGATCCGACCACAAACTAATCACCTTGGAAATCCACATCCCTCCGACCATCCCACCCTCACAAAGGTAACCACCATGAAAAACTTCTCCAAAGCTAACTTTGGGCCCCTAAAAACAGAGGTGGCTAACTTCACGGCACCCATGCAAATGGGGAATAGTTGCATGACCGCTGAATCGTACACCACTGCACTGTATGAACACATACACAAATGCATGGATCTCACCATACCCAATAGAACCAAAATGCTCTCCTCCAAAAAAGGAACCAATCTGGTGGTCCCCTGCCATAAACAAACTCTACAACAGAAGGAGGAAACTGATGCAGAATAAGGTGAAGTCCCAAGACTGAACCTCGCTGGCCGTGTTCAAGAGAAATCTTGACCAATGGATGGGAGATCGCAGATATACCCCAGGGATTACCTCAGTGTCACTGCTCGACAGAGGCACAGCAAAATAATGGGTATAGTTCCCCATACTAAAGGGGTGGCGTAAGCCACAAAACGATGGGCTAGGCTTGTAAATGCCCTCGGGCAGATAGCCTAGTATGAACCTATGAACCTATGAACCTATGAAAAAACTCCCTTATCAGCCTCAACAAAAAGTTGATATCCTTCATCATATCCTCTAAAGCTAGCTATGAAAACAGAATTGCAGCAGATAGTAAAGACAACCACAAGGTCTTCTATAGTTATGTAAATAATCTCCATGGCAATTCCTAGATTTGATCTGAGCTACTCACAATGGTACCTCCTATACCAAGCCAACAGATATTGCCAATATACTGGCTGACAGATTCAGTGCCAACTTTACCCCCCCCCCCAAAGGACCAATCACAATACCAGTAGATTGCCATGCACCCAGTATTACTGCTGCACAGGTTAAACAGCACTGTCCAAGGCCAAGAATACAGCTTTTATGGGACCTGGCAATATCCCTGGCTGTGTTCTACATGAACTACAGAGTGACCTGGCACCTCACCTGTGTGCCCTGTTCAATCACAGCCTCACCTCAGGCTTTGGCCCTACCAAATAGCGCACTGCTACAGTCATCCCTCTCCACAAAGGAGGAGCAACTACAGACCTTGGGAACTATTGCCCCAATAGCCTGATGAGTCTGATATGCAAAGTTATGGAATGCATCATCATGGACACAATAAACAAGTATATAGGAAATCTCCAAACTCTTGATCACACACAGTTTGGTTTTGTGAAGGGCAGATCATGCCTGCCCAACTTAGTTGACTTCTTTGAGTCAGTCACCAGAGCTGTGGATGAAGCCAAAGTGGTTCATACACCCTACCTTGATCTGGCCAAGGCCTTTGATACCATTCCCCACTGAGGAATCATAGAAAAACTCACTAAGCTAGGCATCAGCCTCTATATCACTAGGTGGGTTTCAAACTAGCTCAAAGATAGAACCCAAAGTGTGAAAGCAGCTGATTCCAAGTCAGACTGCCGACCAGTCACGATGGAGTCCCACAGGGTTTGGTCCTAGTTCCTCTCCTGTTTGGTATCTACTTCTTTGAAGTCCAGGCCAACACAACTAATTAAATTAACTTCCCAAGTGATGTTGACATCCTACAGGAAGGTCTCATGGAGACCAACGACTAGTGTCAGAACCATGGCCTTAAGCTCAATGCCAAAAAATGTGTCATCATCCCCTTTGGGGAAAACCCAGTTCCCATTAATTACCACAACGATGGTAGTCCACTAAACACAGAAGACATTATAAGAGATCTGGGAACACAGGTTGACAGCAACCTCTCTTTTGACCACCACATTGCCACTGTGGTCAGAAAGTCCTTCTATGTTGCACATCTCATTATTAAGGATTTTGCATCCAGGAAGAAAGAGGTCATTGTCTCCCTCTACTCTTCCCTCATTAGGCCAATCATTGAGTACAATGCCCCATTTGGCATGTACCTCATTATACACCTGCAACAACTGGAGAAGCCGCAAAAGTACCTCACAAAGAGGATCCTAGGCCTTAAACATGTGTCCTATATGGACATACTGAAAACACTCCAACTATTCTCTGTCTCATATCGCCTACTTAGAGGCAATCTCTGCTTGACTTACAAAGCCATGTCTGACCCAGCTCTGTTAGAAATGCTACATCTAAAGAAATCCCAATCCCTCCGCACCACGCACTCCAGAAACTTCAACATCATTACCACAATCAACAGAACATGCTGGAGGGACAGGTTCGTAACCCAGAGACTGCCCATACTATGGAATAGACTTCCGATACATGTCAAACAGAGCATCACTGGCCCTCTTCAAGAGAAATCTTGATGAGTGGATGGGAAATAGAAAATTCACCCCGGGGATCACTCCAGTGGCTGTACTCGACAGAGGCACTGGGAACTAAGGTCGGGTGGCACAATGCCAGGGTAATCCTATGGGCTTCTTGTAAAAGCTCCAGGGCCATTAGCCTAGTACACACCTATAAACTTATGAACCTATGTGTTTTTAATTTACTAACAAACAACAGGTTCAGTATGCAAAACTGTGAGGAGATTTTGAGTCTAATGGGTCAGGTGTGAGAACGGCACTGTTGTTTGAATTGTTTGGGCTAAGTTCATGCTGGTTGGTGTTTCAGAATAACATGCTATGTGAGGTGTGTTGTGTACATATGGGCTAATAATTTCTTACTCATAAAAGAAAATAGTCCTGCTTGTACATTTTGCTGACAATCCTACTTTGGGGATTTTGCAATGGTGATGCTTATATTTTGTTAATGATAAGCAACTGCAGTAAGTGACAGTGTGCATATTTATACAGCTCTTTTTTTCTTGGAGATAGTAGAATAGAGACCTATGAGGTGTGTTGTGTACATATGGGCTAATAATTTCTTACTCATAAAAGAAAATAGTTCTGCTTGTACATTTTGCTGACAATCCTACTTTGGGGATTTTGCAATGGTGATGCTTATATTTTGTTAATGATAAGCAACTGCAGTAAGTGACAGTGTGCATATTTATACAGCTCTTTTTTTCTTGGAGATAGTAGAATAGAGACCTAACTGGTAACAATTTGAAATGTTTGGACCTGTTAGAATGAGTCACAAAACATGGGCACTAAATTGCTGAAAAGTCTCAGATGGTCATTTCTCAGAATATTTTCTTTTCTCCAGGGTATGGTGATCATGGAGTTGGTATATTTATTTATTTATTTATTGCATTTGTTGACCGGGAAAGTCCACTGGGCCTGGAGGAACCCATTTTTACTGGAGGCCCGGGGAGAAAAGCTCCACATTATTACATACAATTAACAAATTAAAACATTGTAGATACATGAATAAAATAGATGTATTACTACATACAATTAGTTAATACAATTGTTGATATATAAAATGGACAGATAGTAGAAAGGATAAGATAACTGGCAGAGATGACATTTCAATAATACTTAGAAAAGACAAAATTTTATAAGTGAGGGCATAAATGGAAACAGAAGTATGAAAGTCAGAGTAGAAGAAGAAAGTAACTTAGCAGTATATGTGAGTAGAAAAAGACAATAATATCTACATGTGAGTGAGTAGGATTCAAAGTAGAGGGGTGTAGATTACAGGGAGAAGCTGGTGAGCAGACTGTATTAGGATGAAAATCTGGAGAAAGGAGGTGTGAGAAGGTACAGAGAAAAGAGTGGGAAAGATCTGAGAATAGAAACAGAGAGGTTCCATATTGGGAAGTTAGGTGTTGGGATTTTTTTTGTGGGTTACAGGAGCATCGCCAGTTAGAGACTAAATGTAATTTTAGGGATTTTTTTAAAAGAAGCAGACCTACAGGTTGATCTGAGAGAAGGAGGAAGATTATTCCATAACTTAGAGACAGCATGGGTGTACAACATTTGACAGTTTGGATTTCTCTATAGACAGCAACATTTTGTTTTATGACCTGAGGTGGCGATTGGGCCCATACATGGTCAGTATGGATGAAAGGGAAGAGCAATGTTCAGGTTGGTAGATCATTTTGTGGGTGTTTGTTAGTTGAAGGTAAGTAAGATGGTGGTGGGATTCCAGCCAGTTTAGTTTATGCAACGAGGAGCAGTGGTGGGTAGAGTATTTAGAGTGTGTAGCAAATCTGGCAATTTATTGTAACAGGAATCAAGCTTACTTTTTAGGGAAGATTGTAGGTTGGTAAGGATGGGAACACCATAAACCAGAGTAGGAAGTAGGAAGGATGAGGCGAGGGCCTTTTTGGCAGTGAGACTGAGGACATAGTTATGTCGATATAGGGCACCTAGCTTTTGATGTTTTTTTTTTATATTGCTGTGAATATGAAAGTCAAAGGTTAGTTTGTCATCAATGATGACACCTAGCAGTATATAAGTTTGGGGGGTGTGGTGCTTGGCCCCACATCAGAGTGCAGGCATCTTGCCCCTCTGCAAAAAAGAAGTTTAAAGGAGAAGAGCAATTTTCAAGATTTGTTCTTCTCCTGGGTATTTTTTTTTTTTTTTTGGTTTATCAGCACTCTGCATTTTGAGCAAACTATTGCCTGTTAGATGGCATGGTAACTTAGCTGTACATTTGTCTAGTGTTTGCAATGATGTATTGTGACGGCTGTGTTTTTAAATAAAAGTTTTCCTTCTTGAGACTGTTTGCATATGTTTCCTGTGATATTGTTTGCAGATGTCAGCATACGTTTATTTTCTTGTTTTTTTTTTTTTCTGTTTTATACCTTAGTCGTCCACCTGTGTATTGTTATGTCTGCTGCAATAGTACATCATGTATTTGAATGCTTTGTTAGAGTTCTTAACTTAGTTTACATATTCTGTGTCATTGTTATTGATGATTTCCATTATGATATTTAAAGACTGGCATGTATCAGCAACGACTTACTGTATGTTTGTGAAGTCTATGCATATTATAGATAGATGCATACTGAGCTTAGATATTATGGTTAGATGTATAAATGCTGGGTCTGTCTTTGACATTGCACATAAAAGGTATTTGCCATTTACCATGCTATGCTATTCATATCTGTCAGTATTTTATTACACTTATTCAACCACTAGCTGATTACTGTGGCTTTAGTGGTACATTGATCACACCTCAAGGGCCAGTGATTCATTCATATTAGGGAATGGAGGGTGGCCTAATGGTTAAGTTGTTTGCCTTACAAATGCAAAGTGCAGGGTTTGAGTCTCACAAGGGATAATTGGGTAGGTTTAAAATGGCCCAGAAGGGCAGTTAGCTTAGTACTAACATATAGCCACCAGACATGGACTGTGTGCGGTTTCCATGGTTTTTGGGTCTGTTCAGATATAAATCTTGCAGTTAGTGCAGAGAATTAAGGCTATAAGCTGTAGTCCATGAGCTGATTCCCACAGTTTCCATTGATTTATTATGTATGTTTGTTTAACCAGAATGGGCACTAAGGCAGTTGGGAAACTGGGCTATACTCTTCATTGGTATCCTGTTAAGCATTCCTAGTAACAACATGAATCTGTGTATCACAATATGCATTAGTTACGGCACTTACTGATTTGGGATAACAGTGTTATGTTGCAAGATGGGTGAGGTTTGGCCAATGAGGCAAACAAATGATTAGATCCAACACCTCCACAGAATAAATAAAAATGAAAAACTTCTCCAAAACAAACTATAGCGTACTAAGTGATGGTTTGAAAATGTTCAAACCTCCAGCTAACAAAGTCAACAATGACTTCTATGTGGAGGAGTACATAAATGCCCTGTATAACCACTTAAACAACTTTATTAACTTTGCTGTATCTGATAGAATCAAAACCGAGTCCTCTCATAAAAAACAAACTACCATGGTATACCTTGAGTATAAACAGGTTATATAACAAAAAGAAGAAATTGATATCTAAGAACAAGGAGGAACTTAGTCAGCAGAGAAAGAATACCCTCCATAACTTGAACAAGAAAAACAGATATCTGGTAAAGTCCTATAAAGCTAATTATGGGGCTAAATTGGCTTCCTTAACTAAAGACAGTCATAAGGCATTCTTTAGCTACGTCTGAAATCTAAAAGGGAATACCCAGCTATGTGCGAAACTCATAGTAGATGCTACCACTCACACTGACTCTGAGGAAATTGCCAACCTGTTAGCTGACAGATTTGGTGCAAACCTCACCGCCATGTCCCCACCAGCCATACTCCAAAGCATACCTGAAATATGTCCTCTCCCAAGTATCTCCAATAAGCAGGTCATATCTGTACTTTCCAATGCCAAAAACATGGCCTCTATTGGGCCAGATAACATCCCAGTCTGCTTACTAAACAATCTAAAACATGACCTAGCACATCCACTTGGTACTCTCTTTAACCATAGCTGGAGTACTGGCTTTGTTCCAGCAGAGTAGAGAATAGCAACTATATTCCCCTTGCACAAAGTGGGTCCATCAATTGACCCTGGGAACTATAGACACATAAGCCTAACCAGCCTTATCTGCAAGGCCATGAAAAGGATCATCATAGATCTTATAAACAAGGACATAGGCAAACTTCAGACTCTTGACCTGACCCAGTTTGGCTTTATTAAGGGTAGATCATGCTTACTAAACCTGGTGGAGTTCTTTGAGAAAGCCACCAAAGCCCTGGACGAAGGCAAAACAGTGCATACACCTATCTTGACATAGCCAAGGTTTTTGACACAATCCCCCACTCAGGTGTCATTGAAAAACTCTCCCAGAAGGGGATTAACCCATATGTCACTAGATGGATAGCCAAGCGGCTCACTGACAAAACCCATACTGTCAAAGTTGGGGATTCTACCTCCACCAGTAGAACAGTTACCAGTGGGGTACACAAGGTTCTGTGCTGGGACCTCTACTGTTTGGAATCTATTTCTTGGAAGTCCAGGTGAAAGTAGACAACCTGTGACTTACCAAGTTCGGACATGACTGCAAACTGGTAGCAATCACTGAGTCCCCTTAAGTTATTAGCATATTATAGGAGGGGTTAACACAATCAAATGACTGGTGCCAAAGCCATGGTCTAAAACTAAATGCAAAAAAAGTGCATTGTTGTCCTCTTTGGAAAATAGGTAGCCTCTGCAAATTACAATATAGGCAGCACCCTCCCTAAGCTCAAACCAGTAGTACGTGACTTGAGAACACAAGTTGATAGCAGTCTAAACTTCAATCACCATGTGTCCACAGTGGTAAGGAAAGTCTTTTACATTGCACACTTCATAAGCAAGGGCATTGCAACCAATACCAAGGATGTTATAACTCCTTTGTGCTCCACCCTCATCAGACCACTAATAGAGTACAACACTCCCTTTTGCATGTACCTCACCAAACACCTGCAGCAGCTGGAGAGCCCACAGAGGTTCCTGACTAAAATAATTCAGGGACTCAAAAACATGACCTACATGGAAAGACTGAAAGCCCTGCCACTATACTCTGTGTCCTACAGGCTGCTGAGAGGTGACCTAAACCTGGCCTGCAGAGCCATCTCTGACCCTTCCCTAATGGAAATGCTACATGTCCATAAATCAAATGAGACAAGAGCCACTCGCTCCAGAGATCTCAACCTAGTCTATGACTTACACAAAACATGCTGGAAAGACGGATATGTCTCCCAGAGATTGCCGCTACTCTGGAATAAATTCACAATTCATATTAAGCAGAGCTCCTCAATGACCCTAGTTAAGTGCAACCTAGACAACTGGAAGGGAGGCCATAAATTCAACCCTGAGGTGGCACCTACATCCCTCATGGACAGGGGCAGCAGGTGCTGATCGTAGAGTCACTCTGCAAACAATAAAACCATCTAACAATGGCCGATTAGGGAACCATCTAACAATGGTCATTTAGGGAACATGGGTATTACATGGCTAGGCTTGTAAAGGCTCTAGGCCCATTAGTCTAGTAAGCTCCTATGAACCTATGAACATGTGATAGAAGTACAGTTTGCACTCCCATGTTGCTGCTCACCACATGTAGACAAGATTTATTGGGGAGAGCTGTTGTGTTTTTCATACAGGATATTCACACTTTGCATTTGCATTACTGCATTTATCATCCAGGAGGAGGGGTCCTGCAGGCTGTTGTACAGGAAATGGTACTTTACAGGAGTTGACCTTTTTATTGGCAACACTGAGCAGGGTATGACATGTATTGTGGAAAGCAGACTACTTACAATTGGTACCTGCTTTACTCAAGCTGCTAGACAAATGCTGTAGCCACAAAGGCTACAGAATAGGGGATAGTTCAGTGCATGTCTGACATTCATGGGCAGCACTGAGGAGGGTAGTGCAGTAGGAAGGTATTTAGTGTATCATACTAAGGTTACCATCTGCTAATGATGTTTGCCTTTAGACCCAGGTTTGAGTCCTTCTGTATCCTCTTCCCTACTGCAGGTTTTTAAGTAAGAAAATTAATACGTTTCGAGATCACCACTGGGAAAGATGTAGTCATGCCTAGAGGGTTTAGCTGATTAATAAATACATTTAAAAAACTGTGAATTATAGGAAAATGGCATCTTACATCTAGCACATTCATTGTAACACCATTCATTGAAGTTCATCTGTCAGTCAGGTTAAAGTAAAGGTTATAATTTAATGCAAGAGTTGACCTCATGCCAACAGTATTGTGAATGGTATGTGGCACATTGTGGGATAAGCAAACAATAATGCCTGACAGGGTGGGTGTTATCAGGGATTAACGCATGCCCAAGGCTGGAGGGCATTATTGTGTTTAGAGAATGGGATATTTGTTAAAATGTTTTGCATATTTTCATTAATGAATACTTTTTTAAATACGTTTTTGATGTAGTATATGTAATCGCTTTTGATGGAAGTATTTTACATGTTTTACATGTAGACTGCGGTGGTGGTGCTGCGGTAGCGTTGTCACCTCACAGTTAGACGTTGCCCATTCGATTCTCAGTTAGAGAGTCTTCTGTGTGGCAACATGCGTGAAAGGGCGTTCCTTCGTTGAAGGTTGTGTGTTAGGCCCGGCAAGCCAGCATGTAAAACTCTACTGCCAATCATTAGCAGACCGTAGTTCCACTGTGGCGACCCCTAACTGGGAAAAGCTGAAAGGCACAAACAATTTTACATGTTTTACATCTAAAATAAAAGTTATGTAAGCATTTAATGTCTACACAAATATAAGTACATACAGACACACGCACTCACACACACATGCGCGCTCTGGCACACACAAACACACACACACACACACACACACACACACACACACACACACACACACACACACACACATTTAGAAGTACAAACTAACTCATACATATATATCTTCAGAAACACATAACCACACATATAAACAGAAGACACTTATGAGATACACATGCTCACACATACACTTGCACACATGGACACACAACAAGCAGCTACAGCCCCTTTGTTGTTGTAACTCCCCTCACCCAAGAGAAAGTACAAAGAATTAAGGTCAGTCAATAATACCATATATGGATTTTTTAAAGATTAGATGTTGACAGACTGCATGCTGCATAAATACATGTTTAGTCCCTATCTCACTTTCCTGTTTCTTTTTCCCTTTGACTTCCTCTTTCCCTCTTACACACACACACACACACACACACACACACACACACACACACACACACACACACACACACAAAATGCCAGCAGTTAATGCTTTTTTGTAGCATCCCCCTCAATACATCTCTTACCTGTCCCTAATTTTGCATCCTAATTCTTGTTCGTTTGGAGGATTAAGGTCAGTCAATAATTCCAGACACTAGTGTTTCACATTTCCTCTTTTTTAAGGCTTGCAAATTGATTGACTGCATTTTGCAGTCTAAAGATGTTGTTCTCTGTCTTACTCTCTCTGTTTCTCTGTCACTTACACTCACACACACAGGTGCTCTGACTCACAGAAGCACCCCCCCAACACACACACACACGCACACACACACACACACACACACACACACACACAAAAAACACAAACACACACATTTCTTCTTTTTTATTCACGTTTTTTAATATTACACTCACTAAATAGCAGAACCACATTTACCAAGTGTAAAAATGTCGGCCATTTGTTTATTTTTCTTTCCACTTTTCTCAGCACCTTAATATCATGCCATGAAGTGTCAGTTTTGTTTTTCAGCAGGCATTACCTGTACCTTAACACCCTGCCTATTTGTATTATGTCACCTACAACAGTGGTGTAGCTTTCATGCCAACCAATGTAAAGGTCAAAGTCCAATGTGTGGCTATATATGTAACATGGATATGTGGTGTTTGAACATTATATGATAGAACTATTGAATGAGATCATGATGACACAACAACCTGTTTAAAGGTGTTGGTATATAAGTATTTATGTGTATGTTAATGGTATCTGATACAGTACGGTGTTCAAACAGGTGCTACATTATGTATCACTAATATCATTGAGATAAGTACACAGTCACCTCAGATTGTGGATTGTTACACACACACACACATTAAACTTCATTGGTTTAGATTTGATATATTATGTCCATTAAGGGGACATGGATGCTTCTCACAGACAGTTAAATTTCTTTCTGCTGCTGTGTGCAAGGTATAGAGTTTTATTTTTCAACATATATATTAATGTTAGCTTTGCAATGATCACATTTATACCAGATTATGCGTTACACACTTATATAGCATTTAAAAGTTCATAGGTTCATAGGTTCATACTAGGCTATCTGCCCTAGGGCATTTATAAGCCTAACAGAGTGTGTTTGGCTTTCACCACCCATTTTAAATGAATTTTGCTATGCCCTTTTTCGAGGTTAATATACTGTGCCTCTGTCTAACAGTGACACAGAAGTGATACCCGGGGTAAACCTACGATCTCCCATCCACTCATCAAGATTCCACTTGAAGAGAGTCAATGAGGGACTCTGCCTAACCTGGACTGGGATTTTATTCCAGAGTGAAGGGAGCCTCTGGGTTATGAATCTGTCCCTCCAGCATGTCCTATTTATTTCAGTGCTGAGGTTCAAGTCTCTCAGGCGAGTAGCTCGATGGGATTTTGATTTTCTGAGGTGCAGCATGTCCATTTATTCTGGGTTGGACATGGCTTTATACGTCAGGCACAGATCGCCTCTGAGCAGATGGTATGCTGCTGAGTAGAGCTGGAGTTTCTTTAACCGGGCAGCATATGGCATCTGTTTGAGCCCTTTGATCCACTTGGTGAGGTACTTCTGGGGTCTTTCCAGTTGCTGCAGGTGTCTGGTAAGGTATATCCCAAAAGGGGCATTGTACTAAATTATGGGCCTGATGAGGGATGAGTAAAGAGGCACGATGACCTCCCCTGATCTAGATGTGAATCCCTTCATGATTAGGTGGGCTATATAAAATGTTTTTCTAACCACTTTGACCACGTGGTTTTCAAATGAGAGATTGCTATCAACTTGGGTCCCCAGGTCCCTAATTACTTCTTCCAGTTTAATGGATTACCACCTATGTGGTAATTTGTGGGCACTTTGTTTTTGCCAAAGGGGATGACTATACACTTTTTGGCATTTAGCTTGAGGCCACGGCTCTGGCACCAGTTGTCTGTTTCTATGAGGCCCTTTTGTAGGATGCTTGTGTCAGCTGGAGAGTCGATTATGGAGCCTAGTTTGCAGTCATCTGCGAACTTGGTCAGCCACAGTCCTTCCGAGTTGGCCTGTACCTCCGAGAAATATATACCAAACAAGAGAGGTCCCAGGACTGAGCCTTGTGGGATGCCACTTGTAACTGATTTGGAGTCTGTCATGGCTCCAGCAATTCTAACCATGTGGGTTCTGTCCTTGAGCCAGTTTTCAACCCATCTAGTGACATAGGGGTTTATATTTAGGCTGGTGAGCTTATCTATAATGCCCGAGTGGGGTATTGTATTGAAGGCTTTTGCGAGGTCCAGGTAGGCTGTGTGGACCACCTTCCCCTCGTCAATGGCCTTGGTGACTGTTTCAAAGAAATCAACCAGGTTTAAGAGGCAGGATCTGCCCTTAACAAAGCCGAAATGGGTAGGATCCAGTGTTTGTAGGTCCCCAATATCTTTATTTATGAGGTCCATGATGATCCTTTCCATAGCTTTGCAGACCAAGCTAGTCAGGCTTATGGGGCGATAGTTTCCAGGATCCGTTGAGGCACCACCTTTGTGGAGAGGGACCACTGTTGCTGTACGCCACTCTTTGGGTACATATCCTGTAGTAAGGCTGAGATTGAACAGTAGTTTTATGTTTGGGTTTAGCTCTTCTTGGAGTACATGTAGGACGCAGCGCGGGACACCGTCTGGTCCCATTGATGCTGTGTTTTGCTTTGGAGAGGGCTCTTACTTGAGCATCTGAGATGTCAGGGGGCAGCACTCTGCTGGGATAGATATTACCCTTTTGGGGGGGGGGGGGAGTTTGCGCTGAACCTGTCAGCTAGGATGTTGGCAATGTCTGTTGGTTCGTGTATTTTTGTCATTTTGGACTAATTCTGAGCATATCTAGGTATTCCCACCCAGGTTCCTAACATAACTAAAGAAAGCCTTGTGATTATCCTTAGTGTCCTGTGCAATTTTTCTCTCGAAGCTGGCCTTAGATGATTTTATGAGTGCCCGTAGTTTTTTGCTAATACTGATCAGAGATGCCTTCCCTTTTTGGGATTTTGCTCTATCATGTAGTAGCTTCCTCCTTCTATTGTATAGTTTGTTTATGGCTGGGGTCCACCAGGCAGGACGCCTGCCTTTGGAGGATTGGGTCTTGGTTTTATTTGGGATTGCATGATCCATGCATTCCTGAAGGTGTTCATAGAATGCATTTATAAAGGATTCTGCAGTCTGGGCAGTATTTTCCACAGGCCTGGGGGCTTTGAAGGATTCCACCTCGGTTTTGAGGAGTGTGAAATTTGCTTTAGAGATGTTTTTCACTGTGGTTTTCTGGGCAGGGGGTGGGGTCAGGATGTGAATATCCAGTGAGATTAGTTTATGGTCTGATCTTACCAGTGAGGGATACACTTCTGGTCTGGAGCATAGAGCCCCCATGTTGGTGATGATCAGGTCCAGTATGTTTTCCCCTCTTGTGGGAGTGGTAACAAGTTGTTCCATAGCATTTGTGTTTATAAATTCTAGGAACCTTTGGGCTAGGGTGTTGGAGCTAGATTAATGCTCCCAGTCTATGTTTAGGTAGTTGAAGTCGCCCAATATAATGGTGTTTGGAGAGACCTTCATATTTTCCAGTGTTCTCAGGAAGGCCAAGTGGGGTTCCTGGGTTTGGGAGGGTGGTCTGTAGCAGGCTATAAACTGGAAGGCAGTTTTACCCACTGTTAGTTGCACATGGATAGTCTCTGATGCTTTGTGCTGTGCCACCAACCTGGGGGTGTGGGTATCTTTGATGAATATTGATACTCCCCGTCCTTTTGTGGTCCGGTCCAAGTTTTGGGGCCGAAAAGCATGGTATGAGGTATTACCTGGTAGATTGCTGGGGTGCTCTCGGGAGCCTTGAACCAGGTTTCTGTTACTGCACAGATATCGATGTTCTCCATGCTAAGGAGAGTTTCGAGTGTGTGCATCTTAAGGTTTAGACTTCTGGCGTTGAGTAGCATTACTCTTAGTTTCTTATCCCTTGTGATACCTATGGAGGTGGGTTTGTCTTTTGAGCCTTGCCTAAAAAAGGCACTATGGGGGTGGCAAGAGCCTTTTCCAATATCCGAAAGCCCAGGGATGACAGGTGCAAGCCGTCCCTAGCCGAGCATCGTGGCTTGTCGAGCATGTCATCCCAGGCTGACAGGCATTGGATCCCCCTTGAATGACACCAATACTTAAGCCAATTGTTGAAATTGATCTTGTCTTCATATTGTGGCATCATTCTTGGTGAGGGTAAGATGCTACTCAAGGTCAGGGTCATACCGGCCTGGGCTACATGCTCAGAGAGCTCCTCTATGTCTCTTTTCATGTAGTCCAGGTAGGTACGTCTCGGGTCATTCACACCAGCATGGACAATGACTGAGTCATATTTGTACTTGCCTTGAAGTGACCTGAGTGCTTGTGTTATGTGGCAGATCCTAGCGCCCGACAGGCAGCTCACCGTGACCTTTTCCTTGTTCAGCCTGGTGAGTGGGACGTCAGTGTGCATGATGATAGAGTCACCTATTACAAGTGTATCAGGTGTGTTGTTTAGCCTTAAGGGCTGTGACTGTTCGGCACACTGGCTTTGTGAGCTATGTTTTGCATGTGTTTTGTTTTGGGGTAGCGGTTGCTTGGATGCCTGATTTGGAGGTCTCTGCTGCTTAGGCAGATTTTTATTTAGAGCCTCTGAGTATGTTTTTGTGTGTTTATGTGCTTGGTTTGCTGTCGTGGTAGGTCTATGTGAGACTGGAATTGTAGTGAGTGTGGTTTCCTTCTCCTCCTGACTGGTTATGCCAGTACTGAGTTGAGAAAGCTAATTTGGCTATATGGTTGCATCTCTCACATGTGTTGGAATTTGTTGGGAGGAGGAGAGGGTTGTCTGTGGTACATGAGGCAGTTGTAACATTGCCTCAAGATTCCCAGATTCACCAGCTGGACCAGAGAGGAGATTGACAACTGACATTTGGACATGCTAGAATAGTATTGGGAATTCCTTTATAATTGAAAAAAGGGGCAATGGGGAACAAGATACTCAAAGGGAGTTTGTGAGCGTGTAGTGCTTTTATTTTTTAGTGCTGACTTATATAATTGCTTTAGTGAGCAAGTGCCAGGCTTTAGAGTAGGAATAGGGTGTTTATTATGAGAACTAGATCAGTTCTAAGGGAGAAAGTGAAGAGCAGTCTTTGTGGAGCCGAGAATGGTTTAAACCCAATTAAGCGGAGCTGCCCGATGCTGCACTATGCGCAAAATCGCATAAAGCCACGCCAAAGCGGGTTTTATATAGGGAGACTTGAAAGAGCTAGAAATTGGCCCAAAACGGCCAATAGACTACCAGATTCTTGTGCTGGGAACACTCCTCCAGGGATAGATAGGCTGCTCTAAGCTCCCCACTGCCACTAGTGAACAAAGAAGCCTCCCTTTATCCAAGAAAGGAAATGGGCAACACAGGAACTTTCCAAAAGTCCAGAATAAAGCAAAGCCTCTATTTGGACTACTCTAGGCCAGGAAAGACGGGAAACAAGGATAATTTTTTTGTTTTTTTTTTCTTTTTTGCAACAAACAGCAGCAAAATGCAATATATATGCAACACAGGCTAGCGCACTTGAGTGTGTAGCCTCAACAGGTAAATGCAACAAACAGGACAAACTTTAAAAGTGCAGGTGCAAAAACAACTTTAAACAGTTTAAAGCAGTTCAAGAAGCAGAAATACTTGCAGTTTAGCTAGATCGGACAGTCACCCAGGTAGTAGCAGGAAAAAAACACTTTTATCAGGTTAGCAGTCGCTCTTTTAGCCTCTCTACTGCTAGCACCACTCTGCAGGACCACGAGGAGCTTGGCTGAGTAGTAACAAGCACAAAAACCGCGTCAAAGCGGGTTTTATACAGGGGGACTTGAAAGAGCTAGAAATTGGCCCAAAATGGCCAATAGACTACCAGATTCTTGTGCTAATGCAATTTTGCTGAGTATAAATGCTCCCACTTTGTTATCATGTGCTTGTTCTTAGTTGAATTATATGTAGGTTAGCAAGGTGCTCTTCTGACCTTTCACTGAACCCCTTAAATCTCAACCAAAGGGCTGGATTACAAAAACAATTGGTTCTGCTAGAAGTGCTGAAGTTCCATTTACTCAAAACCCACTGTTTTGTACCCAGGGACTCAAGTGTTTTATAATTCAGGTAGGCTACTTCATGCAGACACGGAGCATTGCTCACACAAACTGAAATACGAGTTTGGGCAAGCAGTTTCAAGGAGGGAATGAAAGGGGGGATTATGATTAGGGTGAGGGAAATAAGTTTTATGGTTTGGGTATGAAAAGGGAAGTTAGGTTTAGGGAATGTGTGGGAGTTTTAGGATCAGGGAGCAAGAAGGAAATTTTAGAGTTTGAGTATAATCAGGGAAGTTAGGTTTGGGGGAAGGGTGGGAGTTTTAGAATTCATAGGCTCATAGGTTCATAGGGGTGTACTAGGCTAATGGCCCTGGAGCCTTTACAAGCCTAGCCCTAGCATTGTGCCACCCAACGTAAGTTCCCAGTGCCTCTATCAAGTAAAGTCACTGCAGTGAACACCAGGGTGAGCTTTCTATTTCCCATCTACTCATCAAGATTCCTCTTCAAGAGGGCCAGTGAGGTGCTCTGCCTGACATGTATGGGAAGTCTATTCCAGAGCATGGGCAGTCTCTGAATTCTGAACCTGTCCCACCAGCATGTATTGTTGATTGTGGTAATGAGGTTGCGGTCCCTGGAGCGTGTGGTGCAGAGGGATTTAGATTTCTTTAGATATAGCATTGTTAACAGAGCTGGATCAGAAATGGCTTTGTAAGTCAAGCAGAGATCGCCTCTTAGTAGACAACATGAGTCTGTCCATGTAGGACATGTTTTTAAGGCCTAGGATCCTCTTCATGAGTTACTTTTGTGGTCTTTCCAGCTGTTGTATGTGTCTAGTGAGGTACATGCCAAATGGGGTATTATACTCAATGATTAGCTTAATGAGGGAAAAGTAGAGAGAGATGATGACCTCTTTCTTCTTGGATGCAAAACCCTTGGTAATGAGATTTGCCACATAGAAGGACTTTCTGACCACAGTGACAATATGGTGGTCGAAGGAGAGGTTGCTGTCAACCTGTGTCCCCAGATCTCTTATAACACCTTCAGTGTTCGATGTGGTAATTAGTGGGAACTGAGTTTTTCCCAAAGGGCATGATGACGCATTTTTTGGCATTAAACTTAAGACCATGGTTTCAACACCAGTCACTGGTCTCAGTAAGACCTTTCTGTAGGATGTCTACATCACTTGGGGAGTTAATAATGTCTCCCAGTTTGCAGTCGTCTGCAAACTTGGACAGCCAAAGTCCCTCTGTGTTCGCCTGGACTTCTGAGAAGTAGATGCGAAACAGGAGAGGACCCAGGACTGATCCCTGTGGGACTCCACTCGTGAATGGTCGGCAGTCTGACTTGGAATCCGCTACTTTCACACTGTGGGTTCTATCTGTGAGCCACTTTGCAACCCACCTAGTGATATAGGGGTTGATGCCTAGTTTTGTGAGTTTATCAATAATTCCTGAGTGGAGAATGGTATCAAAGGTCTTGGCCAGATCGAGGTAGGCTGTATGAACTGCCTTGCTCTCATCCACAGCTCTGGTGACTGACTCAAAGGAGTCACCAAGGTTGAGCAGGCATGATCTACCTTTCACAAAACCAAATTGCGTGGGATCTAGAGTTTGGAGATTCATACATCCTTGTTTATTAGGTCCATGCTGATGCGTTCCATAGCATTACATATCAGACTCATCAGGTTAATGGGGCAATAATTCCCAGGGTCTGTAGTTGCTCCCCCTTTATGGAGAGGGATTACTGTAGCAGTGCACCATTTGGTAGGGACAAAGCTTGAGGTAAGGCTGTGATTGAACATGGCACAGAGATATGGTGCCATTTCAATTTGTAATTCATGTAGAACACATCCAGGGATATTGCTGGGTCCCATGGAAGCTGTATTCCTGGAACTGGACAATGCAGCTTTAACCTGTACTGCAGTAATACTGGCTGCCTGGCATTCCTTCTGTATTGTGATTGGTCCTTTGGGGGGGGAAGAGGGGAAAAGTTAGCACTGAATCTGTCGGCCAGTATGTTGGCATTATCTGTTGGCTCAGTATAGGAGGTACCATTGTGCACTCAGAGCAAACCTGGATATTACCATGGAGATTCTTGATATAAGTATAGAAAGATTTGTGGTTGTTTTTAGTGTCTGCCACAATTCTGCCTTCATAGCTGGGTTTAGAGGTTTTGATGTGGGATCTCAACTTTTTTGTTGAGGCTTATAAGGGAGTTTTTCCCATCTTGGGACTTCACCTTTTTCTGCAACAGTTTCCTCCTTCTGTTGTAAGGTTTCTTAATGGCAAGGGACCAACAGATTGGCTTCCTTTTTTGGAGGAGAGTGTCTTGGTTCTGTTGGGTATGGCTAGTTCCATGCATTTACATATATGTTCGTACAGTGCATTGGTGTATGATTTGGCAGTCATGCATCTATTTTCCATTGACATGGGTACCGTGAAGTTAGCCAGCTCTGTTTTTAGGAGCCTAATGTCAGCTTTGAAGATGTTTTTCATGGTGGTTACCTTTGCGGGGGGGGTGTGGGTGAGATATGGATTTCCATGGTGATTAGTTTGTGGTCGGATCTAACCAGGGAGAAACTGACTATTGGTGTAGAGCAATGGTTGCCTATGTTGGTAATAACCAGGTCAAGGATGTTGCATCCTCTAGTGGGGGTTAGAATGAGCTGGTCCAGGTCTTTGGAATTGATGAATTCCAGGAAGCATCGAGCTAGTGTATTGGTGCATGAGTAGATTTCCCAGTTGATGGAGGGTAGTCGAAGTCACCTAGTATGAGAGTGTCGAATTCGACCCTAATAGTTTCCAGGGTGCTTATTAACGTGGAGTGAGAGTCTTGGGACATGGTTGAGGACCTATAGCAGGCAATAGGAAATTCACCCCGGGGATCACTTCTGTGGCTCTGCTCGACAGGGGCACAGGAAAATACATTTCCTTGGGTGGCAAAAGCCAAGGTACTTTTTTGGCTAGGCTTATATAGGCCCTAGGGCCAATAGCCTAGTACCTACCTATGAACCTATGAATGACCTGAATCACCATCTTACCCAATGTTAGTTGTACCTGATGTATCTCAGATGCATTATGCTGGGCTACTAGTCTGGAGGTGTGCATATCCTTTATGAATATAGAGTCACCACCGCCTTTGGAGCTTCAGTCCATGTTCTGGGACCAAAAGACGTGGAATGAGTAATACCCTGGCAGCACAGGGGTGCTATCTGCTGCTTTAAACCAGGTCTCATTACAGCACAAATGTTTATGTTCTCCATTTTGAGGAGTGCTTCGAGCAAGGTCATCTTGAGATTTTGACTTCTAGCATTGAGCAGCATGACCCTCAGATTGCATTTATTTATAGCTGTTATGGTAGTAATTTGGTCTTTGGAACATCGCCTAAAAAAGGCACTATAGGGGTGGCTAGAGCCTTAGGCAGTATCTGGAAACCCAGGGGTGGCAGCTGCAAGCCTTCTCTGGCAAAGCTTCGAGGTCTGTCAGTCATGTCATCCCAAGCAGACAGATTCTGGAAACCCTGAGAATGGCACCAGAAACTTAGCCAATTGTTGAAGTCAATCATTTTCTGCTTGTACTGCGGTATCATTCTGGGCAACGGTAGGATGTTGCTCAAGGCTAGGGTTATACCTACCTGGGCCACATAATCTGAGAGCTCCTCCATGTCTCTTTCCATGTAGTCCTGGGAGGTGGGTCTCAGGTCATTCACACCCACATGGACAGTAACAGAGTCATACTTGTACTTGTTGTGGAGTGACCCGTGTGTGTGTGTTGTGTGCCAGATTCTGGCACCTGATAGAGAAATGACAGCTGAATTAGGGAGTAAGAAGGGAATTTTAGTGTTTGAGTATGATCAGGGAAGTTAGGTTTAGGGAAGTGGTGGGAATTTTAGGTTTGAGTTTAAGTTCTTAGGACTATGTAGTGTATAGGATCAATGCTGGGATGGCTATGCAGGAACAGGAGATAAGGCTAGTGGGAGATCTAACACTTGCTCTTTTTGAGCAAGTGGAAAAGAGCAGGAATGTCACAAGCTACTAGCATGTGAGCACTTGTAGCAGCCCCATTCAATACTATATACCATTACGTTATTTGACAATGGGTGCTAGCAGGTAAGTCTGCATTTTGTGAGGCAAGTGAAGCTGGGCACTCCTACTATATGCGTATGGAAAGATCTCAGTGTCTGTGTTCATGTTTGTCTTACATAAATAAGCAGATCCACAGATCTATTTATCTTTTGGGTGAATATCATTTTCATTGAATCCCAAATCATTTAAGAAGGTATGAAAAACATATTGCATTGAATCAAGTTTCATAGAAAAATATATATTTTTTCTTTTTAGGAGACCAAGCCCTACTGCATCCTCCTTGATGGAACTTTGCCTCCCCACAGACACACCTCTACTTAAATGTAACAAACTCTATGGTCACATGATGACAGAGGAAAGAGAAGATCCATTATCCTACCAGCAGTGATTGTCTACAGTCTTCTACCTCCACACTTCCTGCAAATAATATATACCAACACTCATGTCGCACCACAGTGAGGAAAGAACCAATAACTGGTCCCTGGTTTGCCACAATCCTGCACAATACAAGTCCCATTTACTCATAGCCTTTAACATTTTGCATTTTGAGCTTTCCGATTTAATATTCTTGGCTTTATGTACGTTTTAACTAAGTAAGGGAACTATGTATGCATGCACATACACACTCACAAATATATATATATATATATATATATATATATATATATATATATATATATATATATATATATATATGTATATATATATATATATATTTATACACATATAGAGAGAGAGAGAGATGTCAGTATTCCAAGAAGCTTTGCCACTATACTAATTAAGGTTTATTGTACCCCTAGAAAACTCCAGACATGGATGCTTCCATGCTAATACAGGATTATGCAGAAAGTTTTTGTTTCATTTGCTTTTTTTCTTTGTCTATTTTCTTGACTTTCTTTAACTTATAAGTAGTTAATTATTTAAGCAAGCTGTATTGCTTCAGACATAATACTTTTTATTTATAATATATGGAATTGTACAATGCTGATTTCAATAATGTATGCCCAACCATTCACAAAATGTGCTTAAAATGCAAAATAAAAAAAAACGATTATAATAGAACAAACTGAGTTGTTACCAGTGATGACGAATAATAAGGAAAAAGGGAGTGTAAGTACTCATCTTAACTTTACAAAACATGGCCAAATGTACGTCTGACAGCAACACTGCACCTGGAATAGATGATTTAATGATTAGATTGTGAGAGAATGTTTATATTAATTCTTTCTTACCATACCAAAGACAGCTGGAAAATTCCTATAGCTGAGGAATTCAGAGACACAACACCATCTGCCTCCATTCTTGGATTTTTATCACTTAACTGTCATGCCTTTTGTTATGTATAATACAACTGCAGCATTCCTTTTGTTAAAGTCTGTAATTCTAACCCTTCACATTCCTTCCAGTTTATGCTTACCTGGATGATGCTGTCTGGGTACTTCACACTAGAACTATCACCTGGAACATCTGTAAATAGTTATCTAACACTAGTCTGTTCTCATCTTCATTTCAGCTAACTGGTCAGGAAAACAGATGCAGGAATTATATCTTAAGAAATAAAAAATACAAAGCAAAACATTTTAAAGGAGAAGCTGAGCATAACAATGTTATAGCTAACTAATCACGTGGCCAGTCTAATCTGCGTTTATATGATAAGGCACATGTAATAATCAACAGCTCATACCTTTCCAATCCTAAAAGACTGGCCATTGTAAGGATGAATTCATATCTGTCGTATGCCTTATTGAACCTAAGCACTACAAGTTCAGTAAGGTTGTTTCAAATTCCCACTACCTTCCTGTGAGATAATATTTCCCCATACCTGTCCCTACTTTCTCAAACTGTGTCTTATAATTCTATATCTTGTTTTCATGAAATAGTGTAAAATGGCATATTCATTTGAAGTCTGTGGATTCCTTTAAGGTAATGAACGTTTCAGTCATGTCCCCCTTTACATACTTTACTTGGGAAATTACATGTTAAAAGGGTAGTTTCCTTGTATCATTTCTTATTGAGTACATGTGCCACCTTTTTTATCTCCTCTGAATGGTGTCTGTCCTGTTCATATTGGTACACTGACAAGGTGTAGAGATCTGTAGACATTACACTCAGTAGAGATCTAGCTATGTATAGGGAATCAGGTATATTTTTAGAAAAATACTCGTGAATGTGAAAAATGAATTAAAATGAAAATGGTAAGACAGTTAAGGAAGATTTATCAGTCATTGGTCATTCACTCCAATGGCTTATAAAAAACTTAACACCACAGGCAAGAAGGTATTGCTTAGTAAAATGTCTATTTAAATTCGTATATACTAAAATCTGGGGAATGGGTTTCAGCATTACTTTTCTGTCTAGGTATACTTCTAGAACTATGATTTTTATAAAGCAAAATAAATAAATAAATAAATAAACAATATGAGCTCTGAGTGAGATATTCTAAAATGAATCATTGTATATGTAAAGAACCAGAGGATTTAATGTTTTATCCGCAAAATATTACGACTAATATTTGATAGTGTAATGAATGCAAAAAAGATTCCTTCACGACAAGGAAGGGTTTACTTACCCATCAGGATGGAAAATGGTGATGCTTTACATTGTTGTAGAGAGAGAACAATTATAGAATCCCCGCTGACACTAATGTTCTCCAAGAAGGGTTGACACAGACAAGTAACTATTGTCAGAACCATGGACTAAAACTAATTGCCAAGAGATGCATAATGGTATCCTTTGGGAAACCAGCCACTCCTGGTAACAACATTTTGACAACACACCCCTAACAGTCGACCTAGAAGTCAGGGACTTGGGGACACATGTAGACAGTACATAGTATAAAGTTAGAAAATCCTTGCAGCAGCAATACATAAATGAAAGAACAGAGACCACCCATGAATTGACACACTTAGAAGTAGTTTCTTTTCTCTCACATCTGTGTTTTCTATTGCTTTTTAATACACTACCATGGATGATGCATACATAAATTCACAAGCAAAAGGTTATGCATTTTGTACCCCTTTTCATTCAATGATCCTAGAGTTTTCCCTTTTTATACTGTTGTGTGAACCTGGAGTTATTATATACAACTTAGGTGAATGTTTGGTGTGGTGCCCCCCGACACACACACACACACACACACACACACACACACACACACACACACACACACACACACACACACACACACACACACACACACACACACACACACACACACACACACATGTAGGCTAAGGGGGGGGGGGTTGTCTTTTTCTATAAAAGCTTTGTTTCAGGTTCACTAAAAGTGGATTTTAGTATTCATGGGAAGTGAATTTCCCATAATTCCATTTATAGACTCAATCACTGTCCCCAGATAAACTATAAATGAAAAATGGACTGAAGAAATGACAATGAGATTCCTTTGTCTAAAGCTGATCTAAGCAAACAGCAGCCTCTGTGGATCAAAGGACTAAGGCAGGTAGCTCATATGATGGTGATCAGGGATCTAAGCCAGAGATATCCAGATATTTGGCATGTTAATGAGTAATGCATATTGTTACCCCCCCCCCCCATTACCAGGTAGCAAGTCATTAATGCTATATCAAAGGCAAAAAATACATCCTCCGTGGGACTCGACAACATCCCTGGATTTGTCCTACATAAACTCAGGCAAGAGCTCTCAGCACCACTAGGCACACTATTCAACCAAAGCCTGTGCACCGGCTTCATCCCAGCAGAATAGAGTACAGTCACAGTCATCCGTCTACACAAAGGTGGAGCATCCACTGACCCAGGCAATTATAGGCCCATCAGCCTAACAAGCCTGATCTGCAAGGCCATGGAATGCATTATCATGGACCTTATAAACAAAGACATTTCACAACCTCCAAACTCTTGATCTCACACAGTCTGGTTTTGTCAAAGGGAGATCATGCTTGTTAAACTTGGTCGCCTTCCTTGAAATAGTCACCAAAGCCAAGGATGAGGGGAAGACAGTGCACACTGCCTACCTTGACCTAGCTAAAGCCTTTGACATTATTCCTCACTTGGGATTAATAGAAAAACCTTCCCAGCTAGGCATCAACCCCTATGTTACCAGATGAGTAGCTAACTGGCTCACTGATAGAACCCACTCAGTCAAAATAGGGGAAACCACCTCTAGTAGTAAACCCATGACAAACGGTGTACCCCAAGGATCGGTCTTGGGGCCTCTACTGTTTGGGATATATTTTTCTAAGGTGCAAGCCAAAACCAGTGGTCTGTCGCTGACCAGGTTTGCAGATGACTACAAGCTGGGCACTGTCATAAATTCCCCTAGTGATGTAAGCATCCTACAAGACGGCCTTACCTAAACTAATGAGTAGTGCCAGAAGCATGGCCTCAGACTGAATACCAAGAAATGCATCATTATCCCCTTTGAGGAAAATGGCTTCTCCACTAATTGTCGCATTAATAACAGTGTACTAAGCATGCAATCAGTCATGAGGGACTTGGGCACCCAGGTTGACAGAAACCTGACTTTTGACCACAACATTGCCTCCATTGTACAGAAGGCTTTCTACATGGCCCATCTCATATGTAAAGGTATATCATCCAGGAACAAGGAAGTCATAACATCCCTGTACTCCTTCCTTATCAGACCCATTATCGAGTACAATGGCCCCTTCGGCATGTACCTTGCCAAGCACATGCAGCAGTTGGAGAAACCACAGAGGTTCCTGACCAGGAAAAAGTTCTCAAACACCTATCCTAAACAGATATGCTAAAAGTCCTGTCCCGCTACTCAGTCTTGTACAGACTGCTCAAAGGTGACCTGTGTCTGACATACAAGGCCGTCTCAGATTCAGGCTTGATGGAGTTGCTGCATATCTGTAAGTTAAACTCCACTCATGCAACCCACACACAAGGCCTCAACCTGGTCTGCAACATTAATAGAACTTGTTGGAGGATAGATTTGTGTACCAACGACTCCTCCATCTGTGGAATAGACTCCCTCTCCATGTCAAGCAGAGTACCTCACTAGCCATCTTTAAGAGAAACCTGGATGACTGGATGGGAAAAGGAAAATATACCCCTGGAATCCCACCTGTCTCCCTGCTGGACAGGGAAAACAGGTTCTGACTTTGTGGGAACATGGGTGAAATTCTTGGCTAGGCTTATAAGGGCCAGTAGCTTAGTATCATCATATGAACCTATGAACAAATGCATAATGACATTATTTACAAGCTAGAAAATTCACATATAAAGGATTTTAAGCTGATTGACAATAGAATTAGAGAGTGGCAGAAAACATAGGATGATTCTGATTAGGTTCAAAGTTTCATAGATTGATGGGGTCATACTAGGCTCTTGATCAGGGTAATCTTTTGTAGCCTAACCTCATGATCCCAGTTCATTGGTATCTTGTGACATGAATAACAATTGCCTAATTTCATCTCCTTTCAAAAAGGGATTCAGAGGCCAAAGTAGGGATGAATTTGTACTTTCCCATCCATTTAGTCAGGCTGTGCATAAATACTGTACAACATGAGGATGAGCATTGTTAAGGCTAAAATCAGGTGCATACTTTATATCTAAGGGAAGCCTGTTCTATAAAATGAAGGATTCTTTGAGAGAGGTATCTATCTCACCAGCAGGTCCTATTTATGCTGCAGTCGAAGTTTAGTTTCGTTGACCAGATGCTTAGGTTGCTATTTGTTTTATGGTTACATAGGTTTGGAATCATTGAGACTTTATAGATGAGGGAGATGTCCCCCACCAAGAGCCTGTGAGAAACAGAGAAGACATCATGTGCTTTAAGGTGGTCTGTATACCACAAGAAAGGAATGCCCTTGATTCTGTTAATGACACAACACTGCAATCTTTCAAGTTTAGTCATATGTTTAGGAAAGCGCATACTGAATAGGGTATAATATTCTATTATGGGTCTGATGAGGGAAGAGCAGAGAGGAATGATAACTTCATGTGTCCTAGAAGAAATCCCCCTTTTATTCAGTCTGGCTAGATAAAAGGATTTCTTAGTGGAATTACATACATAGTGATCAAAGTATACTTCATTGTCAATAAAAGTGCCCAGGTCCATAAGAACTGTGGCAGTTTTCAAAGGGATATTATCCATGTGGTAGGTGCAAGAGTGCCCATGTTTGCCACAGGACACAGTACTACATGTCTTGGCATTTCACTTAAGGTAATGGTCCAGAGACTATTTGTTTGTATGTGTTAGGCCTGCTGGAGAATCTGGAAGTCATGACATTTTCTGACAGCTCCAACTTTATATTTGTTTGCAGATTTGGTCAGCCACAAACACATAACATCAGTCTTGACATCAGAGACATAAATACTGAAGAAAATGGCCCAGGGACTAATCCCTGATGGATGCCGCTATACTCTTTTCAATGAAAGTATACTCCCCTACACTAATAGTTTGGGCTCTGTCACTAAGGGAATTTGGTGATCCATCTGGTAGCATGGGGTATACATTTAGTTGGATTAGCTTGTAGATAATGCCAGAATGTGAGATGATATCAAATGCATTCACTGGGTTGAAGTAAACAATGTGAACCAATTTGCCTGAATCAAATGCACCAATGACTTGTGCAGAAAAGTCCATTGAATTTAAAAAGCACAATGTACTTTTAATGAACCCACACAAGTTTAGGTCAATGGATTGTAGACTGCATATGTCCTTGTTAAAGTTCCATATTGCTTTACAGATACATCTGATGAGACTTATAGATCTATAGCTTTCAGCAGAAGTGGTGGGTCCTCCCTTGTAGAGTAGGAGGAATACAGCAGTTCTTCACACATCCAGCAAAAATCCAGTGGAAGGTCTAAGACTGGACAGGTTTAGTAGTGAGCCTATAGGATTGTACATTGTGCTTAGCCCTGAGAAGAAGATGGTGCATGTATGGACCCATAGAGCTAGTATTTTTGGCCTTGGAGATAGCTCACAGGACTCTAGGGGTATATGCTAATATGCTGTGGAAATTTACGCGGAGATAAGGGTTAAAGTTTGAGTCAAATTTATCTGCTGATCTGTTGGCTATGTCTTCAGAGATGAGTATGTCTCATTATGTAAGCTCTGTGCTTTGCCAGATATTGCTTACCAAGGTTTCTAACAGGTATGAAAAAGTCTTTGTGGTTGTCATAACCCAAATGTTACATTTTCAGTTCACTCTTACCTTTGGTGGGTTTAATGTGGCTTCTGAGTTCTTTGTTAATCTTTCTGAGTTAACTTTTAGAGGTTGGGGTATTAAGTTTGTTCTTAAGGACAATATGTTTATTTTCCCATTGTGTAGTTTGTTTCTACTATGGTTCACCATAGTTTATTCCTGAACATGACTTTGTATGTGAGGGTTAGCAATGCTTTAGGTGATCAATGAAGCTGCCTGCAAATAAAACAGTGTGTGAATGGAGGGGGTGGTGTGTACCTTTTATCAGGTTGAAGGCTAAGTGTAATCGAGTGGCCTAAGAATAGTCTCTAAAGACAGAAAAGGTTTTGTTAGATCAGAATTTAGCCTCACAGTGAATATTATGGAACAGTGGCCAGATGTGACCGATGATGGGTCATCTACAAGTACAGAGCATTAGTGGTGTTTTATTGGTAAGGACTAGATCCAATGTTTTTTATTTCCTAATTGAGGTGTGAACTAGTTGGCCTAAAGAGCTAGCAGTCATGAAATCTAGGAAGCATTGTACATACTTATTTATTGTAGTATATATTTCCTAGTTAATAAACAATGGTTGAAATCCTTTGATATAACAGAGTTAAATTCAATGGAGTGGGACTCAAGTACAATTGTAGGTGACTTGAAGGCCGTACTTTAAGTTGGCTATGATGTGGTATGAATCTTTATTAGCAGGACATGGAGGAGTACAAAGTCATTGTCCTGCCTTATGAGTCCAGATGTGATTTGACTACTTTGGAGTATGAACGCACCCCATTCAACGACACAGTCATTTTAGGCAGTGGATCTGAATGAGTGGTAGGCAAGGTGCTATCACTGCACTGAAACCATGTTTCAGTAAATATGTTGATATCAATGTCTCTGAGGGTGTGGAAGATCTGTTAAGAGTGCAAAATCTTATTTAAGCTTCCAGCATCATTGAGCAGTGTTACCTTTATATAGTCTGGTTTTCTCTGACTGTCAGTAGATTGAGGAGTATGACCTTGCCTAAGAAGAATATATGGGGAAAGAAAAAGCTTTGCCAGTATATTAAGGCAATGTGGAGAGAGGTGCAGGCCATCCCTAGAAAAGCAGGAAGGTTTATCAATGATCTGATCCTAGGCTGATGTGTATTGAACCCACTTAGCATAACACCAATAACTAAGTCAATAGATAAAATCAGTAATCTTCTGTTTGTATTGTGATATAATTCTCTGTGCTGATAAGTTACTGCTCAAAATTAGTTGCATTCATAAATCCATAGGTTCATACTAGGTTAATGAGCATCAGTGTCTTTACAAGCCTAGCTCTGCAACCTAACCAGTTTTGTCCCAGAATTCCATAGAAGTCTATATGATGGGATATGTTAGTAAAGAGGCAGCTAAGGGTTATGTGTGTGTGTGTGTGTGTGGGGGGAGAGGTGTGCGATGTTAGTTGAGGATTAACTAACTTACTGCCTACCTCTGTTCATCAGAGACATGGAGGCCAGGCAGTGGGTGAATTTGTGGTTTCCTATCCAATGATCAAGGTTTCCTTTGAACAGGGTCAGAGCTGAACTCTGCTTCAAATTGATGAGGATCTTGTTCCATAGCAGAATATCCTATGAGACACATGTGGGTTTCTCCAGTAGGTTCTATTTATGCTGGAGACAAAGTTCAGGTCATTGGATCTACTTGTAGATGTGCAACAGATACATCAGAGATGGAGCCATGGATGTCTTTTGTGCTAGATATAGATTACTTCTCAGTAACCTGTAGGAGATTGAATGCAGAAATAGGACCATAAGGCGATCTGTATAGGACAAGTTATTCGTAACTTGGATTCTCCTGATGAGTAAACTTTGAGAGTATTTAAATTGTTGCAAATGCCTGGCTAGGTACATGCCAAAGGGGGCATTGTACACAATGATGGAACTAATAAGAGCTGAGTAGACTGGTACTATTACTTCCTTGGATCTGGATGCCATACCGTTGCTTATGAGTTGAGCGACATAGAATGGTTTTCTTGCTATCTTAGCTATGTATTGTTCAAATTACTGTCTACATATGGGAGACTGAACATGCTGAACATTGATGCGTTTCTGCCACAGAAAAATAACCCGTTGCTGAACCTAAACTTCGCAGAAAAGGTGAGCACCATAACTACAACGAATGTGGGTGACGAAAATATGTCTGAGTTTTATGAATTAACCAGAGAACTAGAGAATAACCTTTACAAACTTCAGAGGTTATCATGGCAAAGAAAACATTTACAAGCATGCAAGCATTTCAAGGTGATACCGAGAGGCATGCGTGCCCTATGCATGCCTACCTATGGACAGTTATACCCGAGTCTACTTAAAAAATGGCAAGAATTAAACTTGGAACTTGGGTATAAGTACATCAGTTTATTACTGGAACATTTTGAGCCAATTGAAAGTGAGTTACAAAAGAAAACTGACTGTGCACATAGAGAGATCACTGACCGTTTTAAATCAGAGGCATGCATTAGGAAGTTCAATAACATTTCAGCGCAGATTAATGTGTATAGTGATAAACTTAAGAAAGTCAAAGAGAGAAAACTAGCCAGGGATGTTCAAGATTTTGCCACCAGTAACATTTTTGTTTGGCCGAGAGCAAATGCAACCAGTTTTGCCAATAATGATTACCGCTCACAACATGTTGAACAGGAAACAGGAAGGACTCAGGTTTCAAATTTGGCGCCTTTGTCAGGTGCTGCGTCTTGCAGTGTGGAACCGAATGAAGTCAGGAGACAACAACGGGTAGATGAACTGAGTTGCAATACCCCACCACCGAACCAACAGGCTCTGATGCAAGCAGATGAAGCAGAGAGGACAGGTACGATCCCACGTACTACTGCCATCATCAACCAACTTACTGATGGCCCTTTTCCGATCAAGCAAGGTCGGTTCAACAGAGGGAGGTCATCGAGTCGGGGACCGAGAAAACGGAAATATTCACAGGAAAGGTACGGACAACAACAAAAAAGAATGCTGAACTGACTGGACTGGTGTTTAATCACTCTGATTATGTTTTATCTAGTTCTGATTTTTCTTTGTTAAACAAAGGGTTAAAATTCATACCGGCACAACCAAGTAGTTTGGGTGAAACTTTCACCGATCTGAGATTGTTTGCCAGAAAAGTTGCGCTAAAACTGTTTTTCAAAGATAAGACAACAGTAGCAGAAGTCTCTAACAGTGCTAACATGTATTGTTTTAAAAATAAAAGCAGTTTTTCTCCTCCACTACCAGCGATGGTAGAATGCTTCGTGAAAGCATGTGAGAACGATTTTTATAAATTGTACTCACAGGGGCATATTAGTAATAAGTACTGTAATTTAGATAAGGATGAACAGAAGTCACTTCGGGATCTAAAGTATAATAATGACATTTTGATCACCCCTGCTGATAAAGGTGGGGGAGTAGTTATACTGAATAGAGCAGAATACATTGAAAATATTGAGTCTTCTCTCAAGTTGACTAGTAATTACAGTGAGCTGACTATAGAGAAAGTTAATAAAATAATTAGTGATGTGAAGAATAATTTATATGATTTACTAATGTGCCGCCAGATTAGTAGTGAAATGCATGATTTTTTATATATTCACGAACCAGTGATACCTATGTTAAAAGGCTTGCCCAAAATACATAAAGATGTGAAACCAATACCAATGAGACCTATAGTCTCTGGAAGAAATTGGGCTACTTACAATATTTCAATATTTTTAGAAAAAATGCTTAGACCTATAGTTGATAAAGTAGCTACCATTCTCAGAGACACACAGAATCTTTTGCAAGATATAGATTTGATTCCAAAAGATGAAATGGTAGTAGATGAAATGTATTTAGTGACTTTAGATATTTGTAATCTATTCACTTGTATACCAAATGAATATGGGTTGCAAGCTGTTCGTGAAATTATGATGAAAGAGAGTGAGTTTTCAACAGACAGACAAATGTTAATAAGTCAATTACTTGATTTGGTATTGTACAATAATGCATTTATTTTTAACAACCAGTACTATCTTCAAACATGGGGTGTCGCCATGGGCACCCCATGTGCGAATTCCTATGCGAATTTGGTCCTATATTTCTGGGAAAAAACCTGTTTATTTGAAAGTAGTTGGATGGAAAAGATAATCTTTTACAGAAGATTTGTTGACGATGTAGTACTGTTTTGGAAAGGGACAGACAAAGAACTAAGACAATTTGTCACATATTTAGAGTCTACGACAGACTTTTTGAGATTTACATATGAATATTCCAGAGACAATATTGACTATCTAGATGTGAACCTATATTTTAATAAAGAAGGGATGCTGACTTCCAAGATTTTCAGAAAGAAATGTTGGAAGAACAATATGTTAGAACAAAGTAGCATGCATCCTAGACATACTTTTATAGGAATAATGAAAGGACAATTTAAGAGATTGACCAAATTATGTAAGGATCCACGTATATTAGAGGAGGAAGCCAACAATATGATACGAATATTCGTAGAAAGAGGCTATGAACCCAGTTTAGTCAAGGAAATACGAGATGATATTGTACAGCCAATAATAGATCATAGGAATCAGGCCCAGGTAAATAGAGTAAGAGAACAGACGGTAATAAGTAAAAAAAGAAATAAACACACAAGAGAATATGTGAATGAATATAGAAATAAAGATAAAGTAGCCTACCTAATGAAATATACGAATGACAATGGGCACATTAGGAAGATAATTATGCAGAATTGGAACATTTTGACAACAGTAGATGACATTGGACAAGTAGTCGGAAGAAAACCAACTTTTATGTTTAAGACATGTGACAACTTGAAAAACATCTTTGCTAGAAACTTAGTTACTAAAGTTGATAGGAGAGAAGAAATATATGGGACATTTTCTTGTAAGAGATGCAATATGTGCAAACATATAAACAATATACAAGAATATAGGCACCCTCATGGTTTCTTTGAGTTCAAACCAAGAAGATATACTGATTGTAACAGCAGCAATTTGATATATATGGCCAACTGCACTTCCTGTGAAGCTTTCTATGTAGGGCTAACAAAAAGAAAACTGAAGGAGCGTATTTACAATCACATATACGATATACGCAAGAAAAATGAGTTAAATGCTTTAGCTAAGCACATTATTGTTAATCCTACACATGAATTCAAATTCAGAGTGCTGCAAACAGTGAATATTAGCAACAGGTTAGGTGACAATGTTAATCGCCTCCTGGAAATGGAATTAAGTTGGATATTTAGAACAGGAGCTCATAAAGAACCAGGACTGAACAATTACGTGTCCCTGAAACCCATACTTGAAAAGAGAAAATAAATGAAATAAAATAAAACAAAATAAGTTAGTAGAAAAGACTTATTTCTTGATATTAACATCAGATGGATGGTAGCTGTTATGTGAAGAAAGAAAAATGTCACTCACACTCGTATAGAGATAAGATAAATTTATTTAGATGAACATGAAGTTACGAAACTCAGCCATGTAGTAACTACTTTAACAACGGCACATATATTAAATGAAGAGTTAGGACTTTTTGACTCCTCATTATTTTTTATCTTTTATTCTTAATTTTAATTATTTATATGCACATTTAAGTTAATGTGTATATATATTGGTAGTGATGAGACACTGATGAATCTTGAAAAACACAATATAATATACCAGATTGGTACATATTCTATATATATTTTCATATTGTTTATATATATTTTTTATATATATTTTTATATATATTTTTTATATTGAATAGAGAGAATAAATGGAATGAAATAAGTTGAAATAAGCTAATGGAAAAGATTTAGTCCTGGGCATTTACATCAGATGGATCGTAGCTGTTATGTGAAGAAATAAAATGTCACCCATAGTCATATAGAGATAAGATAAACTTATTTAGTTGAGCATGAATTTATAAAACTCAGCCATGCAGTAACTACTGTCACAATGGCACATACAACAATGGCACATATTTAATGAAGAGTTATGACTTTTTTCGACTTTTTTCGACCCATTTTTTACTTTTAGTTTTTACCATTTATATTTATATTTATATTCATATGCACATTTAAGTTAATGTGCATATGTATTGATAGTGATGTGACATTGATGAATTTTGAAACATAAAATACAACATACCAACAGTGGTGTATGTATATATATACTTATTTTTTTATATATATATATTTTTTCTATATGTATATATATTTAGATTTTTTAATCTTTTTATATATATGAGCATTTTAATAGTTTTAGATATATGATGAATTTTTGTAATGTTGAATGTTTTAATATACTTTGCGTTTCAGTCTTCATATAGTCATACATTTATATATTTAGTTTAACTGAAAGAGAATTATGCTAAAAGACATTACTATGAAAGATACTTAAGAAGACGTTAAGTAGATCTGCTTAGAAGACAATTGCCTGAATGTGATAAACTAAGTACAAACTGTTGCTTTAAATGTATATATATATTCCTTGGAAACATATTATCAGAAATACGTTTTTGCGCAGTTGACACACAACGGGATATAGAACTGCTTCAATGTGACAGACTAAGTAGAAACTGTTGCTTTAAATGTATATAGGTTCTGGAAATATTTTTTGAAGTACGTTTTTTGCGTTGTTGACACACAACGGGGCATAGAGCACTGAATGAATTATTAGATCTTGGAAGAACATGCATAGAGATGAAATGTTCTTATTCATCAAGTTTTTATGTGTATTTCCACATAATATTTAGAGATGCATTTATGTATGAGAGAGTTCTTAAGCCGTGACCCTGTTGCATAATGCCTGTTTTTAATGAATCGAATTTCACAGCTGTTAAGAATGCATATGTTTCTTATATGGCAAATGAATTATTCTTATTACACTTGTTATGTATAAAATATAAGATGACACCAGTCTTGTAATAATATTGTATTTTACTCTTTAACGTTTATATAGCAAATAATTTGTTTATTTAAGTCAGAGCTTTGCTTATTTGATTTGGACAGCATATGTAGTCCCTGTAATCCATTTGGCTGATGTCAGCTGAGAGTGTTTCGTGTTAATTGATGAGTCAGGAATTATTAAGAAGATTTTATTGGATAGTAGTTTATATAAAAGGAGTGTTGGTATTTGATTTAATTGATCTGATGAAGCGTGCATACCGCACGCGAAAGCGCTTATCCTGTCATTTGGTTATATTGGAATAAAAGAAGATTTTAAGGATTTATTCTCGTGGTGTATCCTTACAGTTTTTTCGTGATATTGTTTCTTGAACTTTTTGCTGGTAGGATACTTTGGGAGTCAACGATATTCTATACAAGTATGTTCCCAGATTCCTAACTATATGGTCAGCTCTTAAGAGTGTTTTATTGCTAATGTAAATATCTAGGGAGAATGATTTCCAAAGGGATGCATTTCTTTGCATTAAATTTTAATCTGTGGCATTCACACCAGTCAAATGTTTGTGTTGGATGCTCTAGTAGAATGTTGGTGCTGTGGATAGAATCTATGATAGCTGCCAATTTAGTCATCTGCGAACTTTGTGAGCCAGAGGCCTTTGACATTAACTCTGACTTCCGAGAAGTAGATGCCAGACATGAGCAGGCCCAACAAAGAGTCATGGAGTACTTCATTTGTGACCAGTCTCTTGGTGGAGGTGGTCTCAGTAATCATGACTTCTTAGGTCCTATCTGTGAGACACTGGCGATCCAGTATGTTATGCAGGGAGTTATGCCAAGTTCTGTGAGTTTGTCAACAACACTTGACTGGGGTATTGCATTGAATGTCTTGGCCAGGTTAAGCTAGGTGGTATGCACAGTCCCCCCCCCCTCATCCACTGCCATGGTGACACTCTCAAAGAAGTCCACCGGGTTAAGTAGTCAAGACTGCCCTTAACAAAGCCAAACTGAGATAGGTCCAATGTCTGTGGGTTGCCAATGTCCTTGATAATCATTCCCATGATAATTCATTACATGTCTTTGTTTATTAGACTTGTTATATTAATGGGTCTGTAGTTCCTGGGGTCTGTTGATAGTCAACCCTTATGAAGAGGGATGACTGTTGCAACCTCCCGTTCACCTGGCATGTAACCTGTTTTGAGGTTATAGTTGAAGACAGCCTCAAGTGATCCTGCTAGGTCATGTTTTAAGCTATTTAGGAGGCAACCAAGGATATTATTGAGGCCCACTGAAGCAGTGGTTTTGACCTTAGTGAACACCTCCAGGATCTGCTCCCTATTTATAGTTGGGTTGATATGCTAGAAGGGATTTCATAGGAGAGATTGGGAAGTGAAGCTAGCTAAATTTATCAGCTGGTAGATTTCCAATATCACCCTGGTCAGTGAAGGTTGTGGCATTTACCACCAGTTCTCCACACTGCTGAGTATTACCTTTAAAATTCCTGACATAGCTGAAGAAGGCTTTGTGATTGCCCTTAGCTTGGGAGCCTATGCTAACCTTGTAATTGGTCTTGCTGGACTTTTTTACTCCTCCTAGTTTCTTGTTTAGTTGAATAAGAGAATTCTTGTCTCTGTGAAAGGTGCTCTTTCTGATTTTGGCTATTACTTTTTTCTTTTGTTTTACAGCCTCTTAAGCTAAGACTTTTACCAGTGTGATTTGTTTTTGGTGTTAGATCTGGGCTTACTTCTGGTAGGTGCATCAGCCTCAATGCAGCCATTTACATGTTGGTATAGGATTTCTGTAAATAATTCTGCATAGGTAGCTGTGTTCTCGGGATTTAGTGGAAGCCGTGAAGTTTGACTAACTGTTGCTTAATAGGATGTAGTCTGCTTTAGTATAGTTCCTATCTGTTATGGGTTTGATTGGGTTTTTTGGTTGAATTTTATTTTGAAGGAACAGCTTTGTGGTCCAGCTTCACTCCTGAGGATGTGATGGGGGGTGCAATGCTTTCCATGTTGATGAGTACTATGTCTAATATGTCTGATCTTTTTGTTGGAGAGTGCACTATCTGGTCCATGGTGTTTGTGTGGATGAAGTCCAGGAAATGCTGTGCCTGTGAGTTAGTGTACATTTCTAACTCTATAGAGGGGTAGTTGCTCTGGGAAGCTAGTGACGCTGGGAAGATTCTCTCCACTCTATTTCTGGAGTTATCTAAGGCTAGGAGCATTGTCTCTACTCTATTTCTGGACTTATCTAAGACCTTTGATACAATCTCTCACTCACTCCTTTCCCAACTTTCTAACATTGGTTTGTCTACATCTTCTCTCAACTGGTTCAAAAGCTACTTATCCGACAGACAACATGCTGTAAAATGGAAATACTTTATTTCCCAGTATATCCACAACCCCATTGGAGTTCCACAAGACTCCTTATTAGGACCTCCATTGTTTAATATTTTTATCAATAACTTTCACTCATTATTTCACAAAGACTTGTTTGTGCAATACACTGATGACGCCACTATTATATGCCCTGCTGATAATTCAATACAACTTCAAAAAGTCACGTAATCTTCATTTTTTACCATAGAGACATTGCTCCACAATAACCATCTGTCTCCAAACCCAAATAAAACCAAGCTCATAATATTCACTCCAAAGAAAAATGCCTCCTTCAACAAATCACAGTTTAATATATTCTCCCTGAACAACACAAAAATTGAAATAGTTTCCCAAACCAAAATGCTGGGAGTTATAATGATGAAAACTTAAAATTCCATCTACACATACAAAACAATAACAGTAAGACAAACAAAAAAATTAGGCCTCCTTTATAGACATAAACATTTCCTTTCTCTCCCTACAAAGCAAGTATTTGCTTCCACCAATCTTTTTCCTTCACTTGTCTACAGTGCCCCATTTCTAACTAACCTCCAACCCTCATTCAAAACTAAGTTAGAAATATGCTATAACAGAATAGCCAAATTCATAACAAACATGGACTTGTCAACTGGCTCACTGACAGAACCCACACTGTGCAAGTAGCAGACTCCAAATCCGACTTCAGACCAGTGACAAGTGGAGTACCACAGGGTTCAGTCCTGGGTCTTCTCCTGTTTGGTATCGACTTCTCTGAAGTACAGGCTAACACAGAAGGTCTTTGGCTAATGAAGTTAGCAGATGACTGCAAACTAGGAGCCATAATCAAAACTCCTAATGATGTGGACATCCTACAAAAGGGCCTCAATGAGACAGATGCCTGGTGTCAAAGCCATGGCCTCAAGCTCAATGCTAAAAAGTGCATTGTCATCCCCTTTGGAAAAAACTCTGTACCCATGAACTACAACATAGGCGGTAGTATACTTAACACCGAAAGTGTGATAAGAGACCTTGGGACACAGGTGGACAATAGTCTCTCCTTTGATAATCACATCACCACAGTAGTCAGGAAATCCTTCTACATGGCACACCTCATCACAAAAGGTTTCTCATCCAGAAAAAAAGAGGTCATTGTTCCCCTCTACTTATCACTCATTAGACCCATTATAGAGTACAATGCCCTTTTGGTATGTACCTCACAAGACATCTACAACAACTGGAAAGGCCGCAGAAATACCTCACAAAGAGGATTACTGGCCTCAAACAGATGCCCTATGCAGACCGTCTAAAAAAACTCCAGCTTTACTCCGTCGCATATCGCCTACTCAGAGGTGATCTCTGCCTAACATACAAAGCTATGTCAAACCCAGAGCTATTGGACATGCTCCACTTAAAGAAATCCCAGTCCCTCTGAGCTACATGCTCTAGGGACCTACACCTCGTCACCACAATAAACAGAACATGCCAGAGGGATAGATTCCTGTCCCAGAGACTTCCCATACTCTGGAATAAACTACTTATCTATATCAAGCAAAGCTCCTCATTAGCACTCTTCAAGAAAAATCTTGATGATTGGATGGGAAACATGAAATTCACCCCGGGGATCACCTCTGTGGCTCTGCTCAACAGTGGCACAGGAAAATAATTTTCTTGGGTGGCAAAAGTCAGGGTACCTTTTTGGCTGGGCTTGTATAGGCCCCAGGGCCGATAGCCTAGTACCTACCTATGAACCTATAAACCTATGAACATCCACCTTTCCACCTACCACTACACACTCCTAAAAGCACTAAATTGGCTAGAATTCCCCCATTGCCTCACCTATCTCCAACTAACTACCACAAACAGAATACTTATTAAACCTCAGGATTGCCCTACCCTAAATTCCTTATTCTCCAACTATTATCCCACTAGGTCCCTAAGATCACAAAGCCAACACCTCCTGCAAATTCACAAATCCAATCTACCTGCCTGTCAGCTACTATACTCCTGGACAATAGCAAAAACCTGGAACAAACTTCTGCTCTTCCTAGATCTGCAACTGTACTAAGCCTCCTCCATCCATAACATAGCTAGTTTCTTCCTATCTTACCTCATTTTTCCTGTATTTCACTAGCATTCTACTATATGCTTATATCTACTATACCACCCTACTGTACTCTGTCTCCTTTTCCCTTCTCTATCAACTTTATCCCCAGCCCTACTTCTCTCTCTTATTCTTACCCCAATCTTTTCAAATCAGATCTAGCACTATTTTCTTTTCTTCCTTTGCCTCCACTTTTATCTTCCCAACTATCCCTCTAACATCCTATAACTATCTTTCTTGAATGTTACTAGTCTTAATGTGGTTGCTATTAGTCTCTTAATGTTATTGAAGCCTTGAACTACTGCCATAATTTGTTGCTAAGCAATTCTCCAGTTCTACTTTGTTAACTATACCTAAATTACTTTGTATTTAAGCTTATCTTGGTGTTTATGTATTTTTTAAATGTGCTACTTTGTATTAAGTTTATACTTTCAACTTTTTTTATATGCCAAATGTATTTTTGTGGAGTTTTTCAACCCGGGCCTTCACTGAAAAAGGCCTCTGCTTGGCTCAGTGGACCATCCCAGTAAACCAATGCCCATAAATAAATAAATAGTTAAAGTGTCCTATGAATAGCTATTTGGTTGGATGGCGAGAGCATCTAGTAGGTCTAGGTAAGACTTGTGAGCTTTGCGGGTCATAGAGGGTGACCTGCAGCTGGCCAGTACATGGTAGGGAACCTTGTTTCTGGAGACTTGGACATGGATGAATTCCAGAGCATCATCCTGTCTAAGCATCCTAGAGTTGTACTTGCTGCTAACATAGATTGAGACACTTCCACATTCAGCCTCTGACTGTGCTGCTGTTGGTGTAAATGTGTGGAAGGCACTGTAGTCGTCCACTGCCAGAGTATTTTTGTGGCTATAATTCCAGAGCATCATCCTGTCTAAGCATCCTAGAGTTGTACTTGCTGCTAACATAGATTGAGGCACTTCCACATTCAGCCTCTGACTGTGCTGCTGTTGGTGTAAATGTGTGGAAGGCACTGTAGTCTTCCACTGCCAGAGTATTTTTGTGGCTATAAATCAAGTCTAATAGAGGTCTACATTCTTAAAAAAGAGGAGAGCTTGTAGGGTGTGGAGTTTCTTGTTTAGACTCCTAATAACCTAAGGTTGCTTTTATTTTTTTTTCACTATGTTGGTAGTTTTGGCATTTTGATGTTGCCTAAAAAAGGCAGTAAGGGGATGGACAAATTTTTAGCCAGTATCCGAAAGCTCGGGGGGACAGGTGCAGACCATCCTTGGCAAAGCAAAGTGATCTGTTAACCAATTCCTCCCCTGCAAATAGATATTGGATATCCCTGGGTTGACACCACAAACTGAGACAATTATTAAAATCAATCATTTTCTGATCATATTGTGGCATCATCCTTGGTGAAGGTAGAGTGGTGCTCAATGCAAAGCACGTACCTGTCTGTGACACATATTCAGTAAGGTCCATAATGTCTCTTTTCATATAGTCCATCGAGGTACACCTTAGGTCATTTACACCCACATGAACTATGATAGATTCATATTATTATTACCTGTAGAGCAGTGACCTGAGTGTGTGTGATATTGTGGGTCTATATCATGTTGTCGAACTCTTAAAAGTTCAAACATCATATGATCGACACCATATGACCGAACTTTTAAAAGTTTGAAGGTTTCAACGGAGATCTCCATACAGTGCATGGGAAGATTTCCCTTTCCTGCATTGTAGTGCAATCTCGGAATTGGTATATTTAAAGAGTGGGGGGTTGTAGGGGGTGCAGGGGGGCTTGCCCCCCTGCTTAAACTGTTCAGGTAGGTTTTTTCTTTGGTTTATTTTTTTATTACATTTTCGAACGTTTAAAAATTCGATCATATGGTGTCGACCATATGACGTTCAAACTTTTAAAAGTTTGATTATGTGATATAGATGCAATATTGCAGATCCTAGCTCCTGATAAGCAATTAACCTTTATCTTCTCCATGTCCAGCCTCATGAGAGGAGTATCTCTGTGTCATACAATAGAATCTGCTAGGACTACAATACTAGGTAAAGAGTTTGCTTTCAGCATGGACTTTGTTCTTGGGGGGGGGGGTCAATGGGTGTTGGCTTATGTGACACATATTCTGAAAGTTCCTTCATGAGTAGTGTATCTGTGTGCCTCGCTATGGAGTCACCTATTAGTAAGATTTTATTTATTTATTTGTTTCAGATATGTTTACCGGGAAAGTCCAACTGGACGCAAGTCCCTTTTCAGTGGAAGCACTGGAACAAAAGCTCCATAAGATACATTTAAGTAGACTTCAATTGTGTATACACATTAATACAAATAGTGTAAAGTACAATCAAAATACAATAGAAATCACTGGTATTTTCAAAATAAATACATACAAAACAAACAATATAGAAGATTTTACATGAAGTAAAAGGATACAACTGAAAGTACAATGCAATAGCTTTTGACAAGAATGCAGATGTGTGAACCTTGATCTATAGCTAGACTAGTTGATGGTTATACCTCATTAGTTTAGTACTTGCGTTGCTGTGAGCACTAGATAGTTTATTGTCCTACAGGACAGCTTAACTAGGGGTATTGCATGTACATAACTATGTATTGGCCGAGTCTGTTTTTAGCAATTTTTTGAAATGGGATATGCTAGTAGTTGATGTTATTGTGGCAGGAAGTGCATTCCAGATTTTGGCTATATGATTTGAAAAGAGTGAGTTAGCTGAGCTATTACTGACGTTTGTTACATTTATCAGGAATTTATTGCTAGAGCGCAGTACCCTGTTACTTGAGTATGGCTATGTCTATTTTATTATAATAGAAATCTAGTTTAGCTAAATCTCCTTTTCTCAAGTTAGTAAGGACTGGGAAAGCATAAAGGAGAGTTGAGATAAGATGTGTTTGGGCAATAGTTGCTTTTTGTAAGATACTGTTTATTTCTATATAATGTCCCCAGCTTTTTGCGCACTTTTTGGATGGTTTGGTATATACGGATCTCAAGTCTCATGCCTGTCTCTGTCTCAACTCCTACTAATTTAGTGTGGGTTACTGGAGAGATGACAGTGTAGTTTGAGGATATGATATTAAATGAGGGGGAGGATGGTATATCTGGCGTGTAGGGTGGAAAAGCATAAGCTTGGTTTTATTGGGGTTCAGATTCACTGAGAATTGCTCAGCCATGTTTCAACTGAGGAGAAAGTGTTTTGAGTTATTATTTGTAGTTCTTGCAGAGATGGGGCATTGCAAATTAGGGTGGAGTCATCTGCATGCTGAACGATAGTAGCAACTGGTGATGCTGTGTGGAATTTGTTAGTAAATAGCAGGATGGAGCCCTAAGGAACACCTAAGGTAACAGGAAGAAAAGAAGAGAGACTTTATTCCCATAGTACTGCTTGGTTCCTTTCTTCTGGATAGTCTTGGAACCAGGCAAGAGTGTCTTTGGATAGATTTAGATCAGAGAGATCATTTGTTAGTTTGCTATGGGAGACCATATCAAAGGTTGTTGATAGATCAAGGAAGATGGAGGATACGAAGTGACCGTTGTTTCTACGTAAGTTAACTGCATTAGTTGAAGCCATCAGAGCAGTGGTAGTACTATGATAGGGACAAAAACCATGTTGAGTATTGGTTAAGTGCTTGTTAGTTTGTAAGTAGTACGTGATTTGTATGTGTATACATCTCTCTAGAGTCTTGGACAGGGGTGATAGGATGACAATAGGTCGGTAGTTAGATGGGTCAATTGAGTTGCCTCCTTTGTGTAATGTTATTTAATGAGCTATTTTTCATATGGTGGGGATCTCACGTTCAGAAATTAATCTGTTGATTAGTATTGGTACGGGGTATGTGATAGCATCAACAGCAATTTTGAGGAAGTCACCTGGTAGACTATCAGTAGCTAGGTAGTGGGCCTTACTTGAAGTAGTTTTTTTAATTATGTCAGTGGAGACAGGTTGAAGGGAAAAGGCATCAATGTTGTTTCATGGATCTCATGTAGCAGGAGAGGGGTGGTATTTTGCTGTCCAGAAAGTGCTAGCATAGCCTCGGTAAAGAATTTATTAAATTTATTTGCTATGTCTTCAGAGTTGCCAGATATGTTGGTTTGGACTTAGAATAATAAGGAAGTAAAGGTAAAGGCAAAATGGTTAATTGCCTAAAGAGGTAAGAGAACAAAGTATAATATGTATATACATGATTATTTAAAAGATATATGCAATGTTTGGGTACTATGCAGACTGACTGGTATATTAAATTAGGGAATTGATATTAGGATTTGTGTATTTTATGATATGTATGACATGACAGAAAAGAAGAATTGCTTTTATATGTATATACTGAACGTTTAATGAACCAGCTTCTACTATCATCTCAGGCATACTCTATAGCCTTCTGATGTTCCAGGCCTCAATGGTAAATGTGCAGCCTGTTAAACTTCTAACATTACTAATGGGCTCCTCTCATAACTTGATCTATAACACAGTTGTAAAGCTGCATTACATCTTTCTAACAGCTCTGTTTAGCCACATTTCCATGATGGTTGTCCTGGAGACTGATTCCTCTAGGAAGGTTACCAGCTTTCTTCTCAGAATTTTCTTTAAAACTTTTCCTGCCATTGCTGTCAGAGCAATAAACATATAGTTCCACAGACCTTCTTGTTTCCACCATATACATAAGTACTGCAGTTGCTGTCCTTTTGCCATCGGGCACTTCTACATTGGCCAGTGATCTCTTGAAGATCTCTGTCATCAGATTTGTCAGGACATTAGCCAGGTTCCTATGCACAATTTGAGCTAGTCTATCTGGTTCTTATTCTATAGGGTCCTTAAGGGCATCCAGTTCCCCTCTACCTCCTCTATCATGGTGCCTTGTGTACTGCTCTCCTTGCATTTATTAGCATGACTTCCCCACCCTGCATTCATTTGTGAAGACTGACTGAATGTACATCTTCAGTACCTCTGATATTCTCAGTCTTCTGTGTTATTCCTCTCACCTTTTTTTCAGTCTGCCTATGTCTGTCACTATCTTTCTTCTTTCTTCTATAAAACAGCAGAGCCCATGTTTCCCTTTCTAATCTACTTTGCTAATTCCATTTAAGTTTGTACCTTTGCTGTCTTCACCACCCTTGCTACCCTTTCCCTAGCCTTCTTGAAATGTGCTTAATTTCTCACTCTTTTCAATCTCTTACGCTCTACCTTTTACCTTGATTGCTAACCTCACTGCCCTGCTTAATCTCAGCAGTCTTCTCCATTTTGACCTTCTTGTCTTTTCCTTATATATTTGTCTGTAGCTTATAGTACATCTGTAACCCATTTGCCAGTTTTTTCTCTCTGTTTGCTCAAGGTCTCCTAACTCATCTTTCACCCTCTTCACCATCTCAGCATAATCCACTCACCTAAAATTCAGTAACAGCATTTTCATTAGATAGATACAGTTATGCTCATGAGATAATCCTGTATCCATTGACAAGGACCTGAGTCTAAACCTCTCATACACAGATCGTACAGCAGCTGGTTATTGTGCACTGAAACTACCTTAGGGAGCATCTCTTTATCCATTATTGTTGTAAGGTTGTTCTCAATATAAATCTGAAATTATATCACTGTTCAGTGCCCCAGTATAAAATTATAATGCTTGTTACATCATAACGCATACTTATTTAAATAGACAATAATCTGTTTGGAAACAAGTTTTCAAGAACTGTGGAGATACAAGTGGAAGAAGAAGGATGAATGATTAAATGTATTGCCAGGCTTGAGTTTCTTAGCAAGCAAGAAATAATGCCGACAGGGTGTGTGTTATTGTGTAATTAACTCCCACCCAGGGGTGTTATGAGGCCCAACACCACAGGTGGTGCTGCTTCCTTAAATTCCTGCTTTATTTTATATATTTTTTTTTTATTTTACAATTGCTAAACAGCAAAACTGTTGCTTATTGAGTGTAAAAATAATGGCTAGCTTTCTCTCACTTTCACTGACATGCCTGCATATACTCATACACATACGTAAACACACAATTTTTTAGTTGTCGTTTTTTTTTTTTTTTTTTTTTACATTTTACACTCACTAAACAGCAAAAGTGCAGTTTAGTGGGCGTAAAATACTGACGGCCATTCCGTTTTCTCAGTCTGAGCTCCATGGCAGCTTGATATCGTGCCGTGAAGCGGCGGACTCATTTTTCAGCAGGCATTACTTGTACATTAATAACCTGCTGGAGAAAGTTCTTTCTCCATTTAGGGTGCTGATGTACAATTTGCCTATTTTCTAATAGAGAATGGGCAAACTGCATGTCAGCACTCTGATTGCAGAATGAACGTGCTCTAGCAGGGTATTAATGTGCAAGTAAAGTACCTCACTAAGCAGTGCTTCTGCTATTTAGCAAGTATAAAATATATTAAAAAAAAAGAGTGGCGAAAGGCTATGTATAAAAACAGCTCATTTATTTTATGTTATTTACACCTGAAGAAGCGTAGTACATCTACGTGAAAGCGCTTGTGTTTTTATGGAAAAATAAAGGACGTTTTTTACTTGGCTTTTCCGTGTGGTGACTCCAGTTTGGATCTACTATTGACATTTGATTCACATTTTCCTAAACGGAGTCTTTGTTTTGTTGCTGCAGTTTACTACATTTTTTCTTTCTCGTTTGGTGCTGTCAGTGACTTTGACTCATGGAACAAACGGAAATTGAACTAGATTTCACTCCAGAGACGAGGACATCAGTTTCAACTGCTTGGGACTTTATTAAGTACAATACCGAGAATCCTTTATTGACTCTGGAACTGAATAATCCAGCTAATGCTGCTCCACAACCTTCTACTGGTGAGTCTGTAGCTGAATTTAACAAATTAACGAGATTGTTTCAAGATGACTTGTACCAACTGCAGAGGTACGTGTGGCAGAGATTGCACTTAGAGGCATGCATTCATTTTAAAATCATACCAAGAGGCATGCGTGTCTTTTGTATGCCTTCCTATGGTGACTCCCACCCTGTACTGTTGAGGAAGTGGCAAGATTTAAATATACAGCTTGGATTTAATTACATCAATCTGTTACTTGAATATTTTGCTCCATTAGAAGCAGCCCTAAGGAAGAAGATAGAGGCACAACATAAAGACATTTTAGACAAATTTTCTACAGAATATTTTGTCAAAAGGCTTGATAATATCTTGACCCAAGTCCACTCTTTTAGTGAACGTCTAAAAATGGTGAAACAGAGAAAGATTCAGAGAGATGCCAATGACTTTGCCACAGGTCAGATCTTTCTTTGGCCAAGGAATAGTAATTCTCATCCACAAGGAGTTCCTAGATTGAATAATCCGGACAGTAACACTGTTTCAGAGTCTCCTGCCAATGTGACTTTGAACACTGCCCCCTCAGATCTGTTGCCATCATTACCTGTGACCAGTATTCACAGGAACAACATAACAGCACATAATATTCAACCTTCCTATTCCTCAGCTGTTACGAGTGACACCCCCGCCCAATCAACAAGCAGCCGCAGCTTTCCTTTTGGCAGGGGCAAAACCAAAGGACTCTGCTCCTACAACGAATACTTTTTTACCGTTTCCAGTGAAGGAACAGATGGGGTGGCGAGGCCGTTCTCACAGCAGAGGACCAAGAAAAAGAAAAGGATCCGGAGAAAGATACACCGCATCAAGGAAACAGCGAAACTGAACTCTCTTATATATAATGTTTCTGCATACAGTTTATCTGACTCAGATATTTCCCTCTTAGAAAAAGGTCTTAACTTTATACCCTCTCAAACCAGTTCCCTCAATGAGGTGCTGGTTGATCTAAGATTGTTCTGTCGTAATGTTTCTCTTAAAATCTTGTTTAAGAACAATAGTGCACTTAACACCAATGAGGTAAAAAATTTTTTTAGAGCGAAGAGCAGCTTTATACCTAATATGCCACATAATGTTGAGAGTTTTCTGAGAATGTGTGAGACTGATTTTTATGATTGGTTTGTTCACCATAAGAAGAGATGCTGCTTTTTTAATATGTCTAAAGCAGAACAAGATTCTTTACTAACATTAAAGAGAAACACCGACATTATTATTAAACCAGCAGATAAGGGTGGAGCCGTAGTTATAATGAACTCCTCAGACTATGGTCTCACTATGACTGATCTTTTGTCAGAAGACACTGTATATGAGAAGATTAGCAATACAAAATATCAGAAGATTATTAAAACTGTACATGCTGATCTTTATGATCTTTTGTTAGGAGGGCAGATCAGTTGTGAACTGTATGAATATTTCTTTATAGAATATCCTACTACCCCCCTGATTAAAGGCCTACCTAAGATACACAAGGGCCTCAGTCCTATACCAATGAGACCGATAGTCTCCAGTAGTAACTGGGTAACCTGTACCATCTCTTCTTTTGTAGAAAGTATTTTAAGACCTTTAGTGGACCGTATTCCACATATTCTCAGTGATTCATACCAACTAATAGATTCTTTGAAAGATCTTGACTTTAGTAGTAAGGAGGTACCATTGTTACTAGTGACAATGGATGTCAAAAATCTCTTCACTTGTATCCCCAACGAGCAGGGACTTCAGGCAATAGATGAAGTATTAGTCACTCTGTCTGATTATAGTAACAACAGGAAAATTCTTATTAATTATCTTTTAGATCTAATACTCAATAACAATGTTTTCCTGTATCAGAACCAACTCTATTTGCAAAAATGGGGGGTTGCCATGGGCACCCCCTGCGCAAACAGTTATGCCAACCTTGTTGTGTATAATTGGGAACAGGAACATTTATTTAAACATCCAGACTTCAAAAAAATCAGAATCTATAAGAGATTTGTGGATGATGTCCTTTTTGTATGGGATGGTACTGAGTCAGACTGTATTAAATTTGTTAAAGAGCTGGAAACAACTTCCTCTTTTCTGAGGTTCACAGTGGAGACTTCTTATAATCAGATACATTTTCTAGATCTGCAATTACAATTTAGAGATGAAAGGATTGTTACATCTTTATATAGGAAGTCTACTTGGAGGAATACGCTGCTACATTTTAGCAGCATGCACCCGAGACATACTTTTGAAGGGATAATATCCAGTCAATTGCATAGAATTTTCAGAATATGCAAACATAGTGATACCTTGGATAGGGAACTTAATACATTAGAGGTTTTGTTCAGGGAAAGGGGGTATCCCTCTAAGATGTTTATAGAACGTAAACAAGAAGTCTTTAATAAGTTACTTGTTTCTGGAGATACTGTTGCAACTAGAAACATTACTGGTCATAGGAAACATATTATTGTTAAAGAAAATTTCACTGACAAATTGAGCTATGTCACTAAGTTTACTAGTGACAGTTTTAATTTAAATAAGATTATTGTCAGGAATTGGAATGTGTTGGTTACAGATCCTTTCACTAAAACCATAGTGGGTGAATTCCCTAGGTTCAGCTATAGAACCTCTCAGAGTCTGAAAGAAATTCTCTGTTTAGAACGTACATTTCCACACAGTACAATAAATCATGATAAGATGGGTACCTTTCCCTGTGGTGGCTGTTCTATGTGTCCATACATATCCAAACGTATTAGTTTTATACATCCAGAAGGTATTTTTACATTTGTTCCCAGATTTTTCAGTGATTGTAATAGCAGTAATTTGATATATTTGGCTACATGTAATCAGTGTGACGTATTTTACGTCGGTTTGACTAAGAGACGGTTACGTGACAGGGTTTATAACCATTGTTACGACATTAGAAAAGAGAAAGAGTCTAATGCCCTAGCCAAACATGTCATAGAATACAACAACCACAATTTTGGCTTTAAAGTATTGGAGATGTTACCTCAAAACCCCAGAGTAGGAGACAACAACAATCAGTTAGCCATTAGAGAGTTGAAGTGGATTTTGACTCTAAAAGCGCATATATCTCCTGGGATTAATCAATCAGTATCTGTAAAACCTGTTCTGGATAATCGAAAGAAATATTGATTAAAAAATATAAATATTAAGTCTGACATTTTAATTTGATAAATTAAAAGTTGATCTAGTTAATGTTAGATAATATATTAGTCTTATTTTTATATATTTTTTCTTTATATTCTTATACTATCATACTTATATGGATAGCCATGATAATATAGTTTTTCCTAAATAATTAATTTACTGCACATCAAGAATTTCACTGGATTTTCTGGATGAAGAGGACTTGCAGGTCCATTTATGATTTAAGAGAAAATTTTTCACGAGCTGAATATTAAAATACCTTGATTTAGTTTTATTTGCAGCAATAATGTATATTTTTAGTGTGGTCGTGTTTGTTTAGTGTTAAACAATCAAGTTTACCTTATTTTATATTGGGGAAACTGAGTTTATGATTGTAATTTTTACTATTTTTATACAGTTGACTTGATGATTTTTTATTTTAAAAAATTTTTAGCGATTAGGTAAATGTGAGCATGGTCATAGCCCATTTGTTGTTGTTTACATACATTCCTTTACATAGCTTACACGCGATAGTTGAAGCTATTTGAGGATTGTTAGTGGAATATTCAGATGTCCTTGGATATTAGAAGAGACAGTTAAAGACGTCTGGTTTTACGACAATAAGTCGGAATTTGACATTAATTTTCTCTCATTTTGATTGCCACACATATGCGCGACTATATATTGGAATTTCAGTTTCTTTTATAGCAGTCTTTCAGCTATTGTTTATACCTTTAAGATATCATTACGGGTCATTCCAAGTAACTTAGTGCAATATTCCTTCAAGCACTTCAGATGAGAAACCCGTTTTCTTTTGCTACATCACATTATATGTAGAATAGTATTTATTTGGAATCTTCTTTTGGTTCTGATGTATCTGTTTGAATGTGAATCAGTTGCACGATCAGTGATATTCTGATTATATATTTTTTAAATGCAGTTAACTGTAACATATGTGAGATCTATACCTGCCTTGAAATCTCCGACCTTTTACTATTTACTGTGTACACGAGTAATTCCTAAACAAAAGGTAAAACATGTGAGTGACATCTTAGGTATTGTCGAGCTCCGGAATTCAGTTGACATATTTACATTTTTTGTTCACTGTTTCCATGGAGCCCTTAATAACATTCTTTAAACAATACAAATCAACATGGTTTATCAGCTAATTAAATTGATTTAAGCCTACTACCGAAGTGGAGGAGATATAGGCTTTAAAGCGGTAATGTTTCATTATTTCTTAATGTTTAGCCATCCTGAATTTGGTAATATTTAATATATGTATTTTGAATTTAATGATGTATTTTGAAACACATCAGTCGATATTTTGAATATATGAATGAATAACTATTAGGCTGAACAAGAAAGAAAGTTTTAGCACATTCCGACTGGGAGTTTGACATGTTGTAAGCTAGTAGTGGTAGTTCTTAAGTCAATTAGGCTCGCAGCGGTTTAGCGCCGCAATGCCTTTAATGTAATCTAGTCATGTATTACTTATTTAATGTATTGCACCTAAAGATTTTTTGAAAAGTCCGCTGTCAAATGAATGTTTAGATATATGGTTTATTTTTTCAAATACTGGTCATTGCCGATTTAATTATAACATTAGCTAATTTAATCATTGGTTAATTGATGCTTGGTTTTTTGATTTTCGCGCCGAAAGGCTATGTATAAAAACAGTTCATTTATTTTATGTTATTTACACCTGAAGAAGCGTAGTACATCTACGTGAAAGCGCTTGTGTTTTTATGGAAAAATAAAGGACGTTTTTTACTTGGCTTTTCCGTGTGGTGATTCCAGTTTGGATCTACTACTGATATTAAAAAAAAGAAAAGAAAACTGAAAAACAAATGTGTGCGTTTATGTCTGTGTGTGTGAGTGTATGAGTGCATGTGAGTGAAATCGAGAATGGTCCACCATTATTTTAAAGAGTGCTTTTGCTGTTTAATGAGTGTAAAATATAAATATAAAAGAAAAATAGTGTGTGTGTGTGTGTGTGTGTGTGTGTGTGTGTGTGTGTGTGTGTGTGTGTGTGTGTGTGTGTGTGTGTGTGTGTGTGTGCATGTGCGTGTGTGTGTGTGTGTGTGTGTGTGTGTGTGTGTGTGTGTGTGTGTGTGTGTGTGTGCGTGTGTGTATGTGTGTGTTTATGTTTCAGTCTGTGTCTGTGAATGCATACATGAAACCAAGGTGTGTGTGAGTGAGAGAGAGAGAGAGAGAGACAGAGAGAGAGAGACAGAGAGTGAAAAGTGAGAGCAAACCAACACTGGCAGCAGCGTCAGTCAAGAGGTTTATGTACCTCTCACCCCTTAGATAAATTAACTGAATAAAATGTAAAATAATGGGGGAACAAAGGCTCAAAATAGGAACATATTCCTGTTTAAAAAATCACAACCGTGCTGCAATAATAAGAGTTGTGTTAGCAAGTACAAGTGTGTGGGTGGGGGGTGTGCGGTGTCTGTGTGACGGTAGGAGAGACAGTGAGACTGATGGAACACCGGCAGCAGCAGATAAGAGGTTTGCATACCTCTCAAACATTTAACTCAAGAACTGTGGATAAAGGCTGAAATTAAGGGGGAACCAAGGCTCCAAAATAGGAACAGATTTTAAATGTTATACATAAAAATTAAAAAGTAAGTTAAATAACAGGATTTGTGTAACATGAATTTTCTGAAGGAAATAAAGTCTGAAAGTCATATGTATGTCATTATTTAGTAACTTCAATACCCAATGACTGGCAAAAACCATTTAACAGTAAAGGACCAAAAAATAAAGCAAATATTTAGATTTTTTTTTAAATGATATATTTTGGATGTAAACATGCTTCCTCTAACACCATTTACATATATTACAGCAACTTTGAAACATTAGGCAGAGAAACTATTTCACATCCAAAATATATAAAAAATAATGTAGTAATAAAAATGTAAATAAGTAAGTAAAACACAACGATTTTACAGATATCTCATTTGCTAAGTGCAATAATGCCCTCCAGAGTGTATGTCGATGCATAATTAATGCCCTTCCAGGGGTGTAGACTCCCCTGTGTGGGCATTAATTACACATTAACACACTCTGTTGGACATTATTACCTGCGTAATCAATGCCTCATTCCATATACCAGGTATGGCTCTATGAGTGAAATACAGTTAGAGACAAGTTTTAGAGGTCTAGTCATTATAAACATATATTAAGAAGCATGAGTGCAGATGAGCACTGTGAGTTTCTTATGAAAAGTCTCTGCACATCCCACTAGCAACTAACAGGACAAGTTAAACTCATTGGACAAAACTCCCACCAAAAATGCAAGTGTTGCAATGAAAAAAGGGGTTTCTGCAGTGGAGCAAGACACCCTGTAGCCATCACATAGATAGCTTTACTGCCCTTATTTATATAAACTAACTCTATACTCATAACCTTATGGTGAAAAAAGGAATATCCTTTAAACAAGAAAAAAACATATTCACTCAACTGCAAATGTACTATGCAACTTAATAAGTTCAACAACATTTAGGGACTTCACAATTCTAGAGGCAGGAACTGAAAAAAATTGCATTTGAAAAAACACCATTCACCAGATGGTAGTTCTCCCATAACAGGTAGATAACTCAAGAATGGAATTGTGCTTGAGTGTTATCCTTTGGGAGTAGAAATGGGCATAGGTGCTATGAACCAATTACTAGAGCAAAGATAATAATCCGAAGGGTGGTGCAAACTTCCTCAATTGAATATGAACATAAAATAGCCCCTACAATTGAACATAACTCTAAATCTTTCTTTATGCTAGGATGTTAAAAATCTTAACACTGATCAATGTTCAGAACTAGTCCTCAATAATACTACATATCCTGACTCAAAGAAAATAGCTAATATCCTAGCTGTCAAATTTAAGAAAATTTTTCTTCATCTACAGTTACTTCTATTCCACAGTTACTTCTCCTATTTAATTAATATGGAACAAGTACTGTTGACTTTCTCAAATAATAAAAACACCTCAAGCATGGGCCCAGAAAATATGTAAGGTTCCCAGACCTGCCTGCAGTTCTTCTTTAACCTCTTTGATCTAAGTCTCTCCACTAATTACATTCCTGAAGCCTGGAAAACAGCTATTGTAATGCCATTACACAAGGAAGGCCCAAACATAGACCCTGGTAACTATAGAACCACTCTTCTTACTAGCCTCACATAAAAAGTACGGAACATATTATCTCAGACCTCATTAATCTGGACTTTGAAAAACCGCTAACTGAGCACCCTCATCAATTCTGCTTTGTCTAAGGAAGGCCTTGCTTCATTAACCTCATTCATTTCTTTCACCGAAGCTGTGGATAGTGCTTATTAGTACATATAACTGGTTGACTGACAAATCCTATGTGGTCAGAGTCACAGACATCACTTCTGAAAGAAAAAAGTTACCAGTGGTGTAGCACATGGCTTAGTGCTGAGCCTTCTCCTATATTGCGTCTATTTCTCAAACCCTGTTAATAATTATTGTAAGGACATTGGCTCAAGCTAAATGTTAAAAAACATAGTGGAATTAATCTGGTGAACAATTCATTTTCCTGTACCATATACATGGCACACACCCAAATTTGGCATTGTAGTAAGAGATACAGCCTACTAATAATTCTTTATTTTTTAACCACTATGTCTCTGTTGTATATGAAAGCTTTCCATCTGGTGTATCTAATTTCCAAAGACAACTTTTCTAGATCTAAAAAAGGTTTAATTCCCCTTTACTTGCATCCCATCAGACTTATTCTTGAATATAATGCTCCTTTTGGCATTTGTATGTATAAACATTCATTCAACTAGACAGACCTCGGAGGGTGATCAGTAGCCCCAGAAATCTAAGTTATCAGGACAAACTTGCAGCCATCTCTGTCTTCTCATTTTCTTATAGACTTCTCCATGGGGATCTGAATCTAGATTTTTTGAGCCATGAAACATCCAACCTTCTTTGATCTGTTTCTCCATGGGACAAATGGTTCCTCAAATACCAGGTTAAAGGATCCAAGCCTTTGTCAGCAAATAAATAATCCACATTGGTGTTGTGCATTCATATCCCAGTGTATCCCACCCTTGGAACAAGATTCCAGTACATGTAAAGAAGAGCAGCAACCTTGTGACCTTCAAGATAAGCCTAGTTAATTGGATAGGTGGCCTCAAATTCTCACCTGTCTACCTTTTACTGTCGTCTTTAAGGAAGAAGTGAATATGGGGCATTGGCTTGACTTATAATAGTCTGTAGATTGATGCTATGAGTAACGGAAAATTTGAGACAAAATCTAAAATGAATAGAGACAAAGTTAGCTCAATGTAATAGACAGCATATACATTTGATACTGATGACAGAAGGGGGTCTTTATGCCAAAGCATAGCCAACCTGGACAAGGTGAGAAGGGAGACATAAGCTGGTTGTGTCAGCTAAGCCATTTTCCTGGCAGTAGCATAGTTAGAGGTCAGTGAAGTGGGCAGTCACCCTGGGTATAAAGTGTTAGGAAGCACAATATACCAATCCCAGTCACTGTTCAGTACATATCAGCATTTATAAATAAATGCTGGTATTGCATTTGCAGTCAAAACTGAAATGCAGTAGCACTCTGTATGTTGTATATAGTTTCAAAAACCCATTAATATGGAGTCAGAGGTTGAAACAGGTTGTCTCCATGTTGAATCAGTGTGTCTGTAACTGTTGTGTGAAGAGGTCTGCACCACTCACAGGCCTATAAGCCATAAGTAATAAGTGCTACTGACATCAGGAGAGGGCAGCTCCATCACCAGATCCTGTCAGATTGTTTGATGATGAAGACATCACGTTATGACTAGATATCAGTCATCTAGTTAAGGAAAGTAATTTCCTTTTTTTTGTGTTAAGTGCCTTGGAGGAGGCAATTAAGTTGAGGTCTCATTAGCTGCACTTAATTCAAATGCTAACAGGGTAATGCTCAAGATCCTGCAAGCTATACTCCAGAAGTATATGGTTCTAAAACTGCCAGATGTCCAGATTAGTTTTAGAAAGGACAGATGCACCAAAGACCAAATTGCTGTATCTGATGGATAATGGATTAAGCAATGGAGTTCACAAAAATATTTACTTCTGTTTTATTGACTTCTATTACAACTATTGCCTCTCTGGACCATAACAACTTGTGTCAAGTTCCTAGTGAAATGCAAATACTTGGTTACCTTATTTTCCTGCTAGGAAATATGTATGCAGAAAGGAGTAACACTTAGAACCAAATGTGGAATACCTAACTGGTTCAAGATTGGGAAGAATTACAACAAGGCTATATATTATCAATTTATAAGATGAATATATCATGAACAATGCTAGGTTGCAAGAATAAGATGGAATGAAAACTGCAGGGAGAAATGTTAACTATCATATATATGCAGATGATACCTCACCTCCTCTTCCTTTCCAAACTCCTCATAATCCACTCTATCCTTAGCAAGCCTCATCCTGCCCTAACATCTCTTCACTGGTCTCCTTTGACACCTCACCTCAAGTTCTATGAAGCTCTGACCAACATCTCCTAGAGATACATAAGCCAAAAAATACTATTGGCCAGAATTTCTGCAGTTATCTCCCTGCTCTTTCATGGAATAACCTTAACCATGACCCTTAGAAATATCTTTCAACTCCATGAACTTAAGAAAGCTCTCAAAAAACACCTTTCCAGTATTTGGATCTGCCACTGTAATCATCCAACCTGAACTCCTTCCCTGTCCCTCCATCCCTCCCCTTACTTCGCCTCCTTATCTCAGTATATCCACTTCACATCCTCTAAATGAATCTCTATAACTTCCATCACACTACTACTGCCTGTCATCCTACACAACTCTATACTGGTAATCTCTCATCTTATTTACATTGACTCACACACTAAGAATTCCTACACCATTAGCTTCAGTAACTCAAACTGCCCCTAAATTTCTCAGTCGTATACTAACAACATTCCCACTACTTAACTATCTGATTCCTCCTATTACCTGGTCCTTACGTAAGCATTTATACTTGTTTTATTAAACTATAATTTTACTGCTGTCTTTCTTGTACCAATAGCAGCAGTTGCTGAATTATGTTTTGTACTCTGAAATTTTTAATATTTGTCATATAATTAAGCAATAACCCATGTCTGGGTGTGGGTAGTGCTAGATTTACCTACGGTTGGTGTGGTATGATCACGAGTGCGAAACCTGAGTGGCCAAACAAAGACAACCATGGGTATATCTAGCATTACCAACAACCAGATGTAGGTTATTGCTATTATACAATGACATTATTTAAGAAAAAAATACTCACTTTTCTTAACTAATGCCTTTGCATAATACCTGTGTGGTGCCCTTCTGTGGTATTCCGCTATCCTGGGGCTTTTTCTTTTGTACTGTGCATACGTATGCTTACACAGTACATCAGAGCTGTGTAGAGGAAGCAACGGAGAAAGGAAGATCTACGTTGCTTTTTTAAAGCTGTCTCACTATGTTAAATGAGTTTAACATACTGAGACATCTTTTAAAAAAGCAACAGAGAAAGGAAGCTCTCCATTGCTTTTTTTTAAGATATCTCGCTATGTTAAACATATAACATAGTGAGATTACAGCAATGGAGATCTTCCGTTCTCCTTTGCTACCTAACACAAACAAAAAAAATCAAGACTTATACTAAAGCTGTTGGACATGCTATACTTAAAGAAATCCCAATCCCTCAGAGCCACATGCTCCAGGGATCTAAACCTTGTCATCACAATAAACAAAACATGCTAGAGGGATAGGTTCCTGACCCAGAGACTCTGGAATAGATTGCCCATACATGTCAAGCAGAGTGCCTCTTTGGCCCTCTTCAAAAGGAACCTTGACGAATGGATGGGAGAAAGGAAATTCACCCCGGGGATCACATCAGTCTCCCTGCTAGACAGGGGTCCAGGGAATTAAATAGTGTGGGAAGGTAGTATACTTAACACTGAAAGTGTGATAACAGACCTTGGGACACAGGTAGACAGTAGTCTCTCCTTTGATAATCACATCGCCACAGTAGTCAGGAAATCCTTCTATGTGGCACACCTCATCACAAAAGGTTTCTCATCCAGAAAAAAAAGAGGTAATTGTTCCCCTCTACTCATCACTCATTAGACCCATTATAGAGTACAACGCCCCTTTTGGTATGTACCTCACACAACATCTACAACAACTGGAAAGGCTGCAGAAATACCTCACAAAGAGGATTACCAGCCTCAAACAGATGCCCTACGCAGACCGTCTCAAAAAACTCCAGCTTTACTCTGTCGCATAACGCCTACTCAGAGGTGATCTCTGCCTAACATACAAAGCTATGTCAAACTCAGAGCTGTTGGATATGCTCCACTTAAAGAAATCCCAATCCCTCCAAACTACACACTCTAGGGACCTAAACCTTGTCACCACAATAAACAGAACATGCCGGAGGGATAGATTCCTGTCCCAGAGACTTCCCATACTCTGGAATAAACTACCTATCTAAATCAAACAAAGCTCCTCATTAGCACTCTTCAAGAAAAATCTTGATGATTGGATGGGAAATAGGAAATTCACCCCTGGGATCACCTCTGTGGCTCTGCTTGACAGTGGCACAGGAAAATAATATTCTTGGGTGGCAAAAGCCAGGGTACCTTTTTGGCTGTGCTTGTATAGGCCCCAGGACCGATAGCCTAGTACCTATCTATGAACCTATGAACCTATGAAGAAATAGCTAGGGAATTGTTATGGCTAGGCTTGTATAGGCCCTAGGGTGATAGCCTAGTACCAACCTATGAACCTATGAACCTATAATGGAAAAAGTTCAGGTGACCGGACCTTTTTCCATTAGTATAAGGCAGATTTACAACGGGCATGCTGGTTGGACTGGCCAATAAGTATGCACGTTTTGGAATACTAATCGGCAGTCATTGTATAATTTGTTGTTAATATCTGTATTCAGTTATATAATTTTGTTATTAATCTTTGTAATGTGGAGCTTTACTCCCCGGGCCACCGCTGAAATAGGGCATTAGCTCAGTTGGACTATCCCAATCAACAAATGTCAAATTAATAAAGGTTGAAAGTAAGGAAGACATGAAGAGCTTATTGATGAAGGTGAAAGAAAAAAAGCACAGCAACTGTCATGTCACTCAAAAGTGTAAAAATGTTATTCTTGTTTAACTGCAAAATAAATGAATAAATAAAATGATGTCATCTGCCCCACCAATTCCTTACAAATAAATTGTGAAGAAATTGATACAGTGCCAGGTTTTATTTTCTTGGGGTCAAAGATCCTAACAGATAGTGTGATTGCAGGTATAAAATTAAAAGATACTTGGTTTTTGGAAGGAAAGTTACGACAAAACTGATGAGTTTTTAAAGATAAAAAACACTGCATTGTCAACAAAAGACCATACAGTCAGATCTATAATTTCCCAGTAGTAACAAATGACTATGAGAGCTGAGAATATAATTTGAAGTTCTAAAATACGGAACTTAGAAAACCTCAATGCAAAAAATCAAACAACAAAATAGCAACAAAAAAGCCTTGTGTTTTTTTGCAGGGAAAATTGATGCTTTTGAAATGTGTTGTTGGAGAAAATTTTTGAAAGTTCCATGGTCTACAAGAAGATAAAGTCATTCGATATTTAAGACAAAAAAAATCCAGAATGTTAGGAAAACTACATTCAAATGCTATGACCCCATAATGCGAAAACAAGATTTCCTAGAGGAGATCCTGATGGTGGGAATGTTTAAAAGTGAAAGAAGAAGTGGGCATCAGATGCTGAGGTGGGAAGGGCAGCATTACTAAAGGAATAAATATGAATTTGCAAAACAAAAAAATACAGAAGTAGTTATTGACAAACAGGCAAGGCCTGATAAAGTCCTTAAGGTCATGAACAGTGATGTTCAACTAAATGACTAAACAACAATGACAAGCTTTGTGCCTCCTATAATTAAAGTGATATTTTTTTTTGTTTCTGCAAAATTTTGCAGCATGGTTATGGTACCATAAAAAACATGGACCAAAAGCACGAAAAAAAATCCAATGCACCAGAATCAAAAAAACAAAACAAAACAAAACACACACAGCTCACAACACCAAGGAAAAGGAATCAAGCAAAACACATAAGTGGAAAAAAATTACAAACAATCCATTGACTAACAATCCGCAACAAATGGGCATCATCAGAGTCAGGTGAAAAACGCAACTGCTCCAAATTTATAACTATAAGCAAATTTAATTAAACAATTAAGCATTTATTATATTTAACAAATTAAATTAACATCAACCTTAAAAACACACTTCAAATCGATGCAGCAGCAGTGAATACATAATACATAATGAATTTGTAGACCACATAAAAACTATTTTTTATTTTATATATAAACTTAAAAAACAACAACTATATATATAACAAACATTATAACACAAACAAATAACATACACAAATAAATAATGTAATAACATGTTTATATGTAATAATGTACAATATGTATATAATAAATATAAATAAATAAATAAATATATATATTAAAATATTATAACTTTATATATATGTATGTGAAACAAAGATATACAATATGAAAAATAATGGTGTAATACAAATATAGGGTATACACTAAAGAAACCCTACTACTAAACACTTGAGGTGATTAAATTTAACCATTGGGAAGTTTGAACACTCAAGTTTAGTGCCAAATCAATTTGGCTCCAGCTAGTTCTATTACGTTACTTTATTGGTCAGGAAGAACTCTTTTATCACAAAAAAAATAAATTTCACAAAAAGGTCAACTTTGAAAATGTTCAACCACAAAAAGTGGATCATCTTTGCATTGTTTGTTACACTTGCAACACAGTTCTGCTGTCATCGCTCTGTCACTTTATTCTTTCACACGAAAGCGCCCGGGCTGCATGAAGCACGAGAAAGTAAATTTGAAGGTCGCCTATTGCATAGGCTCGCATCCCAATGTGTGCATGACATAATGTATGCATAGGCATAGTATGCCAGTTGCATACCCCAACTACAACTACCACTCTACCGCCACATTTGAGACTTCCTGAACAACTACCTCCTTCTTTATGATTTCTCCTTCTTTTCAACTTTTTTTACTGGATTTTCGAGATTTCCTGTTTCTATTTGTACACTCATCCTTGGTGGTACCCATAATTACCTCCTTGCTTTTACAATCCTTGGTTTTACCAATAAATGGCCTTAACTTCAACACCCCCTGAAAAGTTTCCCCTTCTTATAATTTTGCACCAAAGCATGGCCCTAGTTCATTAAATTTTACAAAGTCTTGTTGTGTCCGACATATCCGTTCTTCTTTTTTTCGAAGTCCTGGTAATTAACTTTTAAAAGTAATGTTGTTAACATATTTTCCCAATTAAAATTTTCATTTTGTATTTAAACAAGTCTTCTATTTAACTTCCATAATCGTAATTTAAGTGGGCCTTTTATTCCATATTGAACAAATCACACCTTACAATTTGAACATTGAGAAACCCTTTTTCACTAACTTTCCTTACATACGTGCCATTTAAAAAAATAGTTAAATCCAGGAAGTTAATTTTGGATGACATTTCACTGTAGTAAATATTCAAAAACAATTTTCAATACTCAACAAACAACAAAATATTCAAAAAAAATAAGATTCTACTATTCAAAAACTTAAAAAGTCCAAAATAAACACAAATATAATATAACATATACAAACTTTGATTAAACAAACACCACACTTTGCCCTGTGGATAGCAAAACCTGGTTGAAAATGAAAATTGTAACACAAACAAAGAAGTTACTTTTGGTAAAATCCAGAATGTCAAAATCTTAATTTGTTTTTGAAACTGTACTCCCAATGAGACTGATTAAGAAATGTTTCCCATTCAAAATTTAACAATGTACTTGATTATGATCACTGCTGTACAACAACAAACCTTTGTGTCAAAACATAACAGAGAATTTGACTTGAACATCCAATTAGTCAAACATAACACTAACAGCTGTATGTACACAACAGAAAACACCCTTGCAATATCAATTTGTCCCTGGTGCATACACAGAAGGGTTCTGGTTTGCATCCCTCCTTTTAGGGTCTGTTGTGCTTGCATGGTTTGATTTTTCCACCTACACAATATTTTTTAGGTGCCGTTAAAAAAATTCATCATTGAGCTTAGGCATGTTCAAAAGGTCTAATACGGTGTTTATATTAGTCTAAAACATAGAATTCTTCAACTAATTTATGTATGATATAGTGAATCTAACAAAATCATATCAACACAATGTAAAGGCAAATATTCACCCATTAATAGACACCCTAAATTAATATAGTAAATCTGATGGGCAATTAAATGAATTATCTAATAATCAATATGGCTCATTAAAACCATATAACCTAATTTAGTACAGTAGTCTTATAATCCATTAAGATCATAGATCATATCAAATCAATATCTGTGTATAAAACCATACTTTTTTTCAAGAATGTTAGTCCTCTCTTTCAATTATTATTCATGCTAATCTCAAAAATCCGAAACTGTCTTGTGTCTCCCAAATTTGGGATCAACCTCCATGTTTCGCTTCCTAAACTTAAGTATTATCTCATTCCTAGCAATAAACAACTTTGTGTCATTCTCCAAAACAACTTAAATGAAATTTGTAAAAAAAACAACTTAACACTTGTCATTGGATCTAGTGTCCAGTTTGAAATTGGGTACTAAACTAGTGTCTTTTTTCAACTAAGAAAAAATAGACATCACTCACTCTCATATCTGTTAGTATCTATGTCAACACACACATCCACTCATAGTGGTACAACTTGGTTCAAATAATGATCACACAACACCTCAGGCTGGTATAAGTACAGTTGTATTAGCAGAACAAATTTTTCCACTACATTTAAAGTGTTGGTTTTTACAGTTGTCACAATCAAAATCAAGTGTTTTTAGGTTTTCCTCTATTATAAACTCATTGTTCACAATTAACTTTAATATTATTTTTTGTACAAATTATCTCATTGTTCAACAATTTTAAGAATAAGTATTTGCTTGTATAAAAGAACCAATAAAAACACACTATTTAACTGTCTGATTCCTCTCTTGTGTGTTCATTGTCATTATTTACTTTATTATTAGGCTCATATCCTTGATTCTGTACAAATTCAACTGTTGCACTCATTCATAAAGCAACTGTACCCACACCTCACAGAAAGGACACACGCCCAACCAGCCATCTCAATATTTTTACAAACCTACCAATACTCACCGTAACAATTGTACAAACAAATTCTGTCCTCGGGTTTGTTTTGCCTACAATTGCACCCCCTCCTCCCAACTTCATCAACCTTATCCACCTCGTCAACGCAATGTTGTTTTTTTTATAATCATCAATTTTTCACAAACCTTTCTATTTTTCAAACCGCTCATTCATGGACGTGGGTCCAATATCTTGCTTGTAGTAGGTAGCATCTAAATTTTTCCGTAGGTTGTATATTTAAAAATCCTTATTACGTTAAGTAAAGACCTTGACGTTGAAAATTTAAGCACAATTCTTAGAACAAAAGATCCAATAACAAACTGAGGATTGGTTTAACTAATCTCATATTTTCCAAAACAAGGGAATCTAAGTTCTTGAGGTTTCCCATAAAATTGTATCTTTACGTATAGAACAAAATTGACCGTGGTGATGTTAATGTGTAACCTGGTGATATATACCCAAGCCATTGTCAATATCCATAACAGAAAAATTGGTCTATGTGTTCAAGCCCGGAAAAGCCCCAAAAAACAAAACATTCTAGTGCTAGTAAGCTAGTTGTCAATGCTCCATGCCCATTTGGGAAAAATGAATAAGCTGTAGACAAGCTTATACCTAACAAAGTTCCTTGGAGCGTGAACTTCAGAACGAGTCTAGTTGTAGGGCTTTATAAAGAACACAAAGTTGTCGTTACCTGAAAATGACAGTGGAAACAAAACTCGTTGTCTCACCAAAGATCTCATTTGTGGCGCTTTATGGGTCTGCCTTTCAGAGAGTGGGCAAGACCACAGGAGAAACACTAGAACAAACAAGTACTTTTGTTCAGCAGAGGAGCCCGGATCTTAACACAGGCATTTATGACAAGAATATTCAAAAGGAGGTAATCTCTTAGGGAAAGAGACCATCTCCATGCGTGGATCAAATGTTCACATCTGGACTTTTCGGTTGAGGCTGGACTAAGTTGCGAAAGTTCCTTGAGAACACCTCCAGAGAGCTCATCGAAAATCACTTCAGCCGACTGGATTGTCCGGGGGTGTCAAAACCTTTAGGATTAGTGCGACCCCAAAACAAAGTGAATACGTCAAAAGAAGTTAAGAAACAAACAAACAGCGATGCTCTGACCTTACAGCCAGCCAAGCAAGCTTTTCATAAAAAAAAATAAGGACTGCTACTTTCAAAAAAAAACAATTGACTGCAACAAATTCCAAAAAACAAACAGCACATGCTAATAGCAACAAACTAGCTGGGGAAAAGTTTTAGGACGGAGTCAAGAAAAAAAAATGGGTCATTATTAACGACATGGGGTTTTACAACAAACAATCTACTAGTACACCAGAACACCAAGGAATTTATCATGGGCTATAGAAAATTTGTTTAAATATAAACTTATTATTAACAATCCACTGATATAAAGTTAATTATTATTTTATATATATATACACTTCTATTATTATACACTATGTTGATATGTATTAATGTTGTTTTTTTTTATATTTCAGTGTTATAATATAATATTGGTTGTTTTATATATAATCATATACTATTTATTCATATTCATATATTTTTATATTTTATGACTTTTTTTATATATTTATTTATGTGTGTTTAATTTTTTTTGTTTAAGTTGTATTAATTTTGTTTTATTATTTATTTATTTATATAAAATAGATATATTTGCCATTTTAAGTATTGCATTATTATTCCATAGTTGATATAAGCTGCTGCGCTTTTTATTTATTGTAATAAATTTCAAGCATGTGATGAATATTTTTTTTAGATTTATGTTTTTGGTTTGCTTGCTATTATTTGTTTGTGTTTTACCATAAAAAACATCTCATAAGATCAGTCCACTCACCTGGTTAATAAATAAATAAATAACAGTGTTTGTCCCAATCCCCTTTTGCAATAAAACACACATTACACAAACATGGCATATGATGACCTTTATTGAACAACATTCTTTTATCACAGAATCAATTCACAAATCATAAAATATATCAGTCACAATATGAACATAACTTACACATAATGATTTAACAGAGGCAGCATCTTCTGCTCACCACCACAAAATAAGCAGCATGTCACCTCTCACTTCTATTCCCAACCAACCAACTTATAAAATCCACCACATAACCCCAAAGGGGGACCAGAAGAGGGAACCCCTCTTCTCTGCCCACCAGCCTAACCAAGCCTTTTTCCCCTCACATACTACAACACCTTTACCAAACCAAAAACAATGACAAGTGTACATTGAATAAATCCAATCCCATCTCACTTAGGTGTACCCCACCATTCCTAAACCACATCAGGACTCTATCATCATAGTCCCTATGATCGATAGTGTGAATTCCCATGTTTCTCAATTGCCTTAACATCCTAAAATTAAGAAAACATTGAGCCTGATCCAAAGCTATAAAACTGCCCACATTCCTCCAAATCAAACATTGTACTATTTCAGACCACACAATACTCATATCAGGAACCCTACTGCCTAGACTAGCCAAATCCTTCAGCACCCTAAACACTATCTGGCATTTTGTAATGACACCTAAATCATTACCTGCTAAATGAACCACTAAAACATGTGGAATCCAAATCCAAAAACATAGGTTTGTAAACTTGTTTTCAAGCTGATACCATCTAAAGCCTATAACACTGTGCCAAAAAGCTCTCCACCTGTAAGACCACAGACCAACCTCAGATCAGTCCAGCCTAACTGCAGCCTGCTTCACCACTCAATAAATATAGGAATGAACTTGAAATACAGCAGCACGCTATTACCAAATCAGTATCCAAAACAGCAAAAAAACGATGACAGCACCAGGAAATGACGTTCAAGATTTAATCCACAAGTTTCAGTAAAATACAAGCCAAAAGTAAGCGCTTTCATCTCCTGCAATGGAGACTTCTTCAGACTAATGGCTTACACATAAACAAAACCTTTTTAAATACTAAAATAGCAGTCAATTAAACTTAATTGACAATTAATCATTAAAAGCTCAATTAGCAGTTTTAAAACAACAGTCAGCTTAATGCTGACAAATACCTCTAACTAAAATCCCTAATACTTCAGTCCCTTCCTTTTTAAATACATAATAAATTCTCTGTTATTAAGTCCTGGGGGAAAACATGCATTTACTAACCTACCAGCAATATTCCAACCACCCTAATTCTTCTTCTACATTAATACTTTTAACATTAGGATGCACTGAATCTATTACCAAACACTTAAAATTAATTTTACATCTATTTTCCACGTAATGCTTACCCATAGCTATTTTACATCACCCTTACCAATAGCATAGTGGTGTTCATAGATTCTCCTATACAATTCTCTTTTTGTTTTGCCTACATAAAAAGAGCTACATTCTACACATATTAATACATAAACAACATTTTTAGATCTACATGTGAATCTACCTGGGATTTCTACTAAGGTTTTACCAAGTGTAATTTCGTGACTATCGATGTATAAATATTGACAATAATTACAATTGAAGCACTTTACCATTCCTTTCCTTTCTTCCACAAGCTTATTTTTATTTAACTTCTTTTGAAAAAAGTCTTTAAAGTTTTTTGATCTTTTTTTGTACAAGGTTCATCTCCTAATTTCTTTATAATTTTACTATTTCCTTTTAATATTCCCCAATTCCTTCTAACTATATTTTTAATAGTATTAGAATCAGTACTGTTTTGTAATGCTAAACTGTGGTAAAATCTACAGAGATTTTCTCCTTTGGTTTATCTACAATTATATTATTCCTTTAATCAAAGAAGAACATGGGTCCAAATGACAGCAAATGGTCATAATGAAAATATAGACTATAAAAAACAACAGCCACAAAAAAACTGGGGTTTCAGGAAAGGTCCAAGAAAGAAATGGAACTACCAACAAAAACAATGGAAGACATAAACATTGTGAACTTTAAAGTTATTAACTTGTGTAGCAAGAATATTTCTTATGATGACTGCTGTGTACTGAGTAAGGGGTGGAATTTTGCCCCGGCACAAAGGGCAAATACATTAGTGATGATCAATAAGTTAAGAGATTATGTGAGGAAATTAAACCTTAAATTAATATTTGGAAATCAAAAACAAAATAACTGTGAATTTTATAAACCTAGCAGTTATAATCCACCTTTATCTAAAGAATTGGAAATGTTTCTTAATATGTGTGAAATGCAGATGCTCGAAATGTTAGAAAAATGATATCAACTTTAAATATTATAATTTAACCAAAAAAGAGAAAGAATGTTTTAATGCCTTAGTTAAAGATGAAAACATACTTATTTTTAAGGCTGACAAAGGAGGTTCGATGGTTTTGCTGGACAGGGATGATTATGAAAGAAAAATGAAAGAAATGTTATCTGACTGCATTTTTTATAAAGTTATTTAAGAATCTATAAGGTAAATTTATGGGATGTATTTGCAGGTTTTGCACACTAGAGTGAGTTATATCAATACTAACATGTGAAAGAATTTTCTCAAGAATGTGGTTTTAAATACACATTGAACCTATACAATTTTTAAATTTTATGAATAAATTATTTTATATTTATTCTTTTCCTGTGTTATATAAGCTAGGATTGAGGTTTATGCATTAGTAAATGGTTGAAATGTAAATAATTCAAAAGAAAAATAGGAGAGTGTCAGAAACATGAGTATAATGGTTTTATTTCATCCTCATGAATATGTAATAGTGTCACTGAATATTAATAGGTAATAGACCATAGGGATTGGTGTATTTGAATTTTATCTTAAATGGTTTCATTGGTTTATTGCACAATGAATTTTGTATTTAAGCTATTGTGAATGTTTATGTCATTGTCTGATGAAGTCCTGGTGGAATTTGTTGCTGTCTGTGAAGTGCGTTAATAAATTGAACTTTTTTCATTAAGATCCAGCTGTTTCGTGACTTTTGTAGCTCTTTGGAGGATTATTAGTTGTGTTTAGAGCTACAACCAGCTTTTTAGTGAATTCTAGTGCAATTTTTATAAACCAGTTAATCTAATAGAAATAAAGAAAGGATTCTTATTAATAGAATCTTGCATAGATGAGTGGTTCTATGCTGGAAGAATTGATGAGAAAATGAAAAGAAACATAATTAATAATAATCCCAAGATTAGTAGGAATTTTGGAATACCTAAAATCCATAAAAATATTGATTCTCCTCCTTTAAGACCAATAGTAGCCAGTAGAAATAGTAAGACAGAGGGAATGTCGATTTTAGTAGATAAACACCTACAAAAAGTGGTACCAAAGAGCGTCACATATATAAAAGACAGCTATGATTCTATGAATAAACTTAATAACATTAAGGTCTCTGACTCTGATTTTTTACTAACTTTAGGCATTAACTCTTTATATACAATGATACCAAACAAAGAAGGCATGGAGATGGTTAGAATGTAGCTACTAAAATCAAAATAATTTTCTACTAACACAGTGGGACTGTTAATGGAGATGATAGATTTGGTTTTGAGCTACAATTACTTAGAATTTTATGATCAACTATTTGTGCAAACAAATGGGGTTGCTATGGGTGCTGCATTAGCCCCTAGTTATGCTAACATTTTTATGCAGGGATGGGAGTCAGCCAACATTTTTGAAAGTGTTTTTGCAAAAAATATTATCAAAATGTTGAGATTTATTGACGATGTTCTGATAATATGGGATGGCACTGTCGACGAACTAAATGAATTTTTGAAATATATCAACAATGTCTGTTCCTATATTAAGTTTATGCATAATTTTAATACAGAAAGAATTAATTTTTTAGATCTTATGATCTATAAATCTGATGGTAAATTAGTTTCTAAAATTCATAAAAAATCATTTAAAAACAACATGTATTTACACTATTCAAGTTTACATCCAAAAAAGACCAAGTGGAACATTGTCAAAGGTCAAATAAATAGCATTAGTAATTTGACGAAAGATGATGAAATCTTTCATGCTGAGGCTGACAATTTTTGCAAAAGAATGTTAAGTAGAGGTTACCCCCAAGAAATGGTAGATAAGGTGATGGCAGAAGAAATTATGAAAAGGAATAATATAATTGTAGATAAACCAAAGGAGAAAATCTCTGTAGATTTTACCACAGCTTTAGCATTACAAAACAGTACTGATTCTAATACTATTAAAAGTATAGTTAGAAGGAATTGGGGAATATTAAAAGGAAATACTGAAATTATAAAGAAATTAGGAGATGAACCAAAATTTGTACAAAAAAGAGCGAAAAACTTTAAAGACTTTTTTCAAAAGAAGTTAAATAAAAATAAGCTTGTGGAAGAAAGGAAAGGAATGGTAAAGTGCTTCAATTGTAATTATTGTCAATATTTATACATCGATAGTCACAAAATTACACTTGGTAAAACTTTAGTAGAAATCCCAGGTAGATTCACATGTAGATCTAAAAATGTTGTTTATGTATTAATATGTGTAGAATGTAGCTCTTTTTATGTAGGCAAAACAAAAAGAGAATTGTATAGGAGAATCTATGAACACCACTATGCTATTGGTAAGGGTGATGTAAAAAATGCTATGGGTAAGCATTATGTGGAAAATAGATGTAAAATTAATTTTAAGTGTTTGGTAATAGATTCAGTGCATCCTAATGTTAAAAGTATTAATGTAGAAGAAGAATTAGGGTGGTTGGAATACTGCTGGCAGGTTAGATTAAATGCATGTTTTCACCCAGGACTTAATAACAGAGAATAATTTATTATGTATTTAAAAAGGAAGGGACTGAAGCATTAGGGATTTTAGTTAGAGGTATTTGTCAACATTAGGCTGACTGTTGTTTTAAAACTGCTAATTCAGCTTTTAATGATTAATTATCAGTTAAGTTTAATTGACTGCTATTTTAGTATTTAAAAAGGTTTTGTGTATGTGTAAGCCATTAGTCTGAAGAAGTCTCCATTGCAGGAGACGAACGCGTTTACTTTTGGCTTGTATTTTACTTAAACTTGTGGATTAAATCTTGAATGTCATTTCCTGGTGCTGCCATCATTTTTTTGCTGTTTTAAATATAGGAATGACCCAAAATGGCCATAGCTTTACCTAAAGAAAAAAAAATATCAACAAATATCAAAACAAGTTATCTAATATAAGATAAAAAGGCATCTGAAGATCAACATCCCACCCTCTTAATCACTTCCACTGACCTACATTCTCTTGCCAAATCTGATGCCCTTCCAACACAAAATTAATGAGTAGAAAACCTCTTACCCTGAAAGCCTAGGCACTGGAAAGCCTTCCTTATCACATACAAAAACTGCTTGGCTGTTATCACCCTTCCACCCAGTGACTGCAAAAACAAATCCTGTGGATTCCTACCATGTGACAATTGATATTTCTGGCCAACAACACTTAACACATCAACTCATCCCTATCTATCCTCAAAATCATCTGCGTACCCTTACCCATCTGGTCTGTTTTTGATTTCCGCAATCATATCCCCACTGACACAGGAAATATAACCACATCCTGCCATACAATCGAACCCAGCAACTCATTCACCCAGAAAGCTCCTCTGTACATCCATGTCACCCACATATTACAATCCACTGAGTCCCCTTTCAATAACCTCAAGCCTCTCAACAAAACCCTAAGGGCCTGTTAGACATTGGCCAATGCTTATCAGTCTGTCTACCTGCAGATCTTCTCCAACCTTTCAACACCCAAGCTACTGTCTGTGACTTTGTCAAGTCCTGCAACCCCACCACCCACACAAATATGCTAAGGCAGCCAGATCTACCTTAACAGACTGAACCGCTCTCCTCTTAATCCAAACATAGCTAAATATTGCAGTAACAGCTTCACCGACCAAACTCAATCTTCTTCTGGCAACTGCAAAACAAATTAATCAAACTTAGATAATACCATACACCTTCCTGATTGAAACTACCCAAGACTGCAGAATCAGCCATTCCATCACTTCACTCCAATCTGGCACACCTCCTTTGGCAACATGATTGATTCTCCCTCTGTCTCCAGTACCAATTCCCAAAGCCTGTGAAACTGAAAACAGGAAAGGCTATCAGCAATAACATTCTTAGCATCCAGCAAAAGTACACCTCTAAAGGGAAAATTAATCAACAAACTCTTGCAAAACCAATTTCCTTAAAACTAGCAAAAGCAATCTAGATTTTGATGTCTTTGACTGTAACACCCCGCAAAACTGCAATGTTGTCAGAATTAAAAATCACCAGGCAATTTTCTCTTTCAAGTGCTCTAGCTTCTCCAGTGGAAGGCAAAACATCCCCTGCTCCACATCGACTAACCTAGAAAATAGAATGCCCTGGCAGGACCCTTCAATGTCTGTGTAGACAATGGAATCCCCAGATCCTCAGACGTAGGTTCATAGGTTTGTACTAAGCTAACTGCCCTTGTGAGCCATTTTAAGCCTAGCCAATTATCCCTTGTGAGAATCAAACCCTGCACCTTGTATTTGTAAGGTGAACATCTTAACCATTAGGCCACCCTCCCAACCCCAACATTTCCAAAAAAGACAGCATACACCCCTACAAACCCTCCACCTATCAACAAAAAAAAAAATCATCCAAATGATGTATAGCCTTCTGAGAGCCCACCCTTTGTTGCCAAATCCAATGAAGTATGGAGATAAACTTCTCAAAAGTGGCAAAAGCCACTGAACACCCCATAGGAATGGCCATGTCAAAATAAACTTTATTGTCAACTAACATGCTCAACAATGGCCATTCTTCCTCCTGGACAGGCAGCAATCAAAATGCTGATTCATTATTGATCTTCACTAACCACAGATCTTGTAACCCCCTAATGAATGACACAACTTCGTCCAATGTTGCATACCAGTGATGCATACCTACCCTTTGAATCTTCTTTAATGATGAAATTATTAACCAAATTCCCTTTTGGATAGGACAAATGGTGAATCAATGAAAATTTACCAGGTGACTTTATAGGGTCCAACCCTGATGGCAATACTTTAAAAGTGGTAAAAGGTGAGCAATCCAAGGGACTCAGTAACCTGCCTGCATGAAGTTCCTTTTCCACCAAGCCTTTCAATACCTCTTGCTTAGCCCCTCACTGAACATAAATTCTTACAAACGGAGCTGTCCCCACAAACTCTTAATCAAAACCCCCTCCCAAGAAACCCCTCTATCAACTCCCCCTCAACTTCCAAGTCAGGAAAATAACTCAACATACACATATTCTAGCACCCAGTTCTCCCACATCCTACCTCAAAGCCTTCCAATTCTCTTCCACCTCACTGCCTCTAAGGCCGCCAAGAGGTTCTTGTTATTCACTGCCACAAATTCCAACAACCACTGAACCCCCTCAATTAATTTGAATATAATCAATATACTAACCTTTCCAAATCTTTTCTTTAACTGAAGTAGAAATATGCAGGGTCAAAAAGACCCCACCCCCCTTCTGAAGTGACTAAAACCTGAGTAGCTAACCAATCCCCAGGTCACATTCCAAAATCTGAACTGACCTCGTGCTGTGATGACTCAGCATTATCAAGACTAGATGTCAAACTCCATAATGAGGTCCCTAAGCCAATTGCCCCATCCAATAACTCCCATTGTACCTGTCCTACCTCCCTTAGATGCTTACGATCCACCAATCCACCATGCCGCCTGCTACTTCATCTTCATTCTGTACCAGCTCCCAGCCTTTACACACCAACTGCCTACCCCTATGCCCCATTAAGCCTGCATCTCCCAACAAAATATCATTACTTGAAGTAGCACTGGAAACTGCTCCACCCTCCGGAACTTCCACTGCAGCACTGGCCATTTTCTTCCGAACTCGCTTCCCCCGTGACACTGAAGTCCTCTTTGGCACCTGGGCTCATCTTTTCCTCTTCAAAGTACTGGACTCTTCCACCATAGGAGTCCCACCACTGGCAGCTCTCAGAACAGTTCCTTTGCTTGCGATATGATTGCTGCCCATCTCTGTCTAAAGCTGCAAGATTCAACCATCTGTCAAAAGAAAGCAGAATGTTACCATCATGCAAAGGACAGAAGAAGAAAAAAAAAGGCACACTGCACTTCATGCCACTATAAAACAGGAATCTTAAGCACTAATAAAACAAACCAACCCTGCACCATCAACTTGACAGCTCCTCATTATACTAAAGTGAGATTCAAACCTTGTACCCTGCATGTAGGAGATAAGCCTATAACCAATATACCAACCTCCCAACCTAATATAACTCATTGCATGCTCCACTTGCCTTATAAAGGCAGTAATATAGCTCTCAACCCATCAGGGACACATTTTAATAGAATCAGTGACAAATCTGGATAATTATAGGGCAATTAGGGATATAGTGAAAATATTACTACTATTAGCAAAATAAAAGAATGTGTGCCAAGAAACATTACCAAATGTCAGATTCAAACCTGTGCTTTAAGGATATGAAGTTAAAACCTTAACCACTCTGCCAAATCTCTACTTGAAGTAAAGGACGTCAATAACTTTACAGTAGTCTCCTTTGTTTAAGCACATTTCTCCCTTTCTTTTACCAATGACCAGTTCCTCTGTATTAGCATTTCTTTTTAATTTTTTTTATACTCTAATGCCCTGTGGAGCATGCCCCTTATGGCATCTGAGACTGCAGAGACAAATTGCATGTTCGTACATTAACCAAACACAAATGCACAGACATGGCAAATGCAGTAATACACCAAAGTTGAATTTATCAAATTGTATATGCTCACCTTAGTCTGCAACAACTTTGTTTATTGTATGCATTATTTGACTTCTGTATGCATTATTTTGTTTACAAGGGTAACATCTTCACAAGATGATTTCATACAAGAAATTCAGTTCTTGACAGAACGACTTTTGGAGACAACATATAAACAAGGCCGCCATACCTACCCTACAGCCATTAATGCCATACAGCACATGTGTGGCAAATGACCATTACTTGCAGGTGGCTCAGAGCCCATAAACCAATGCATTCATCATCTGAGAACCATCCCAGTCACAAAGAGCTGTTGTTGGAGCTCCACCACCACCAACGCTCACAACTAAAATGAAAATACAACAACAAATGAGATGATGTTGACACTGCGACATAACATGGATGTGGCTGAGCCACACCAAAGAAGAAAGAAAAGAAAACCCACAACTGACCAGAATGCAAGGAGCAGAGAGGCCAACCAAACCAGCACTTAGAACTAGGGATTAGTACTACAACCTGGGCGATCTTATCCAATAACCCACAGCCAAATTGTATAACCTCAAGATATACATGTATTGAAGATATGCAAGCCTCAAGAATATTTAAACCTTAAAGCTTTCATTGCCTCCTGAGGCTTTATCTGCACCCAGCCTATTACTACCATTCAGACAAGACATATTTAATTGCTATTCAGTTCTAACCTGTTACTAACACACAACAAGCAGGAACTCCTAATGAACACTTAGGAGAAAATAAAATAATTAACCAGCCAGTGGCCCACCTCCACCATACAAACCACTGTTAACCCGAAACCTACCTGTTCTCAGAAGTACTTACTTGTAGTTTTGGACGTAGCACTTGCAACAGCAAGTTCACACCTAAATCTGATCTCCTCACCCTATAGCTCTAAAATAAAACTGTGTTAACTCATCCGTACATCTACCTCACTTCCTTTCTGACACCCTTCCCCTTAACCTTAACCCCTTATTGCCAGATCTATACCTCTACACCTCCCCTTTAAGATATTCAGTAAAGTTTTATCTGCCCTTTAATTTAAACAGCATGGTCATTCATCCCTTTAAAATCTGCAAAAAAGCCATTCATTCATTTGTTGGCATGTGCCCTGGGCAAACAAACACCTTTCAGGCTTGACCTTTAAAAAATGGAAATAAAACAGCATAACCAGACATATGGAAAGAAAATCTAGCAATAAATCTTAATATGCATCCTATACAACACACTGACTATGTGAAATAAAAACATGGATAAATAGTAAATGCATACACAAGTTAAAAAATGGGAGATAGCATGATGATTATTGGCTTTTACCTGGATGTATAAAATATAAAAAATTATCATTGTAAATGAAAAACCTAAATAGGCATGAAATGAAAACCTCAGATTCTGAGAGACAGAAAGCACTTTGCAAATCATCTTATGACTATTACAAATATTGTTAGTCTAATAAGATCAAAATGTGATAATGCACGTTTACCGAAACTAATGCAATCACTGTAAAATGCAAATGAACATATGCCAGCATGCATACAGTTGTATGTATGAACCTAGCATTGAGCAGCATTTTACTATCACTGAGAATGAAACCACATTAGAAATAAAAGATTATTGACTTCAACAACAGATTATTAACTTCTGGTGTCATTCAAGGGAGGGGGTCCAGTACATTTCAGCCTGGGAAGAGATGGTAGATAGTCGTATCTGCTTTGACACAAGTCTTTTGTATATTGCCTAAAACCTTGTCCATCCCCATAGTACATTTATATGCTATGCCAGTCTTCAAAAGTTGCCTAGTTTACAAAACAAAATCCAAATAACATAAAGGTATTGCTGCTCAGTGCTAGGAGATTCAACAACAATCTTCATTCTGTAGAGGAACTGTTTGCCCTGGAATGCATCATTACTCAGACCTGGTTTAAGTCTATGAAGGGCACGCAACATGCATCAGTGCAGGGTTTCAACATCTACCATGAGTTCAGGTACACTGTACTAGATCAAAGCAGTAAAGACAGCAGTGACTTTATATTTGCAAAGCAGAATATCACCTCCATGCTTATTAGACAGGATATTGACCTGGAACTCCTTTACATCCAACTTATTATTAACAAAACCCCTTATCACACATTCTCATGGCAAATTGTAACAGAGTAATCAGCTTATAGCCAATGCAAAGCAATTAACAGAGATGTACAATGTAGAACAGGTTTTCTTTCATTTCCTGAATGCAGAAACCTCTCAACCAGGAAGACTAAATAACTGCCATATACTGTCATATACAGTATAATCTACTGGTTAAGAGAAAGGACAGTGGGCAACTAAGTAAGTGGCCCTTAGAGTGCAAAGATTACTCTTTTGAAGGGGGGATTTCTGCCTTACATACAGAACCTCAACAGACCTCTCTAATCTATTGCACATCTGCAAGTTCAGTGGTGAAATAAACACCCACTCGAGAGTTTAATCTCTTCTGCAACATAAATAGAACATGTTGGATGGATGGACATGTGTTACAGAGAATTCCACTTCTTGGAATCATCTTTTCTTCACATTAAGTAATGTACTCAAAAACTACCATTAATCTAATCAAATGTAATCTGGATGAATGGATGGAAAACTGCAACTTCACCCCTGGTTTAATACTCCTGTCCCTTAAGCATGGGGGTAACATAAAATGCTCTGGCTTATTCATATTTAAATTACAAGGGCTAAAATATTCCTTAAAATGTTGGATGAGTCTTCCAAAACTCCTCTCAGATAAATAGCCTAGTAAGTACGCATGAACCTATGAATCTATGAAGTGTTAGAATTGTAATCAGGATAAATGGCATGTTGTAAATGTATAAATTATTTTCACAAATGAGAAGTCATCAGAAGTCAACTATAATTAACTTTTTGATGCTACAGAACTGCCCAGAAAGTGAAAAGGTTTCTCACATTTAATACTTCTGCAATGCTTGTGATAGTTTTAATAGAAGGAAAATGAATCAACATGTTTTTGAAAAAAATGGAGTTACCACCTGCAAACCACAGGATTCTGTATTTGCATTGTCTCTCCAGGTTTCAGTTTAGTCAGTGTTTTAGCTAATTTGCCATAGTATACATTTTGATATGCTGAGCTTTCAGCCTTACAAGGCCGGAAATTAATATGTGAGTTATCTGCTACACAATATGCTAGTCATGTTCTCTGTGAATCTGTATATCACTGTATTCACACAGACATGCAATTAGGATTGCAGAGGGATCACAGGCTCTGCAAGGCAGATTGTTACAAGGCCCATTAAAACTTTGCCAGAACCCACCCTCATATGGCAGGCACATCCTGCATTCAGAAAAGTGAGACAAGAGGATCCTAGGCCTTAAACACTTGTCCTATATGGACAAACTCAAAAAACTCCAACTATTCTCTGTCTCATATCGCCTACTTAGAGGTGATCTCTGTTTGACTTACAAAGCCATGTCTGACCCAGCTTTGTTAGAAATGCTACATCTAAATAAATCCCAATCCCTGCTCACCACACACTCCAGAGACCTCAACCTCATTACCACAATCAACAGAATGTGCTGGAGAGACAGATTCATAACCCAGAGACTGCCCATGCTCTGGAATAGACTTCCCATACATGTCAAACAGAACACCTCACTGGCCCTCTTCAAGAGAAATCTTGATGAGTAGATGGTAAATAGAAAATTCACCCTGGGGTTCATTCCAGTGGCTCTACTTGACAGAGGAACTGGGAACTAACGTCAGGTGGGACAGTGCCAGGGTAATCTTATGGACTAGGCTTGTAAAGGATCCAGGGCCATTAGCCTAGGACACACCTATGAACCTATGAACAAGATTGGCCTGGGAAGAATTTGTAGCTCTGTCTATTTATCAAGGCTCTCTCTCCTTAAAGGATTTGAAGGATTTTTTTCTGTTTAATGGATAATTCGTTCCAGAGATGGGTTATGCATAGGGGAATACAATTATCAGTCAGCATGCTCTGTTTTTTTTTTTTGTTGACCTACTACAGATAGTCTATCTATAATTAAAAAATAATATGTGAGAACTTACAATATCAGTTTATGTTTGAAAGAACACTCAGTAGTTATTTGTTTATAATATTATTTCTCCCACTTCCATGTAAGCTTCTTCATCTTCATCTCACAGCAGGGAATCTCAGATATTATGAATGTACACTCTTGTACCCCTGTCCTAATTCTAGTTGCTTGCAGGTATTTTCTGCGTTCACTGGAAAGTCATGGACTAGGAACTTTGTGTGACCACATCCATCCTTTAATTGGGTTAAGGTGGTTCTCATATACACAGCATATTTCTCCTAATACTATACAAGAGAAATTGACTCACTTTAGAGAGCCTTCTCAAAGATCAGCTGATGTGCTGAATACACACGTTTACAGTGGCTCAAACAATGCACTGAATTATATCCACAGTTAACATTCACAAGCAGAAACTGTAACTTTACATGTCAGGAAACTACCGCTGGCCATCAGTCATTATCTAACATGACAATGTCTCATGTAAGCGGTACAGTGAGTGGCCACTGGCAGTAACCTGGGCCAAATGAATGCTCTTAAATTGTTTTATGACTTGCACATTCAGTCTAGAGATACAAAGCCAAGTACAATACAAAACATTTTGAAGAATTATAAATGCAGAGGTCCAAAGGTACATCATTCATTTTATATGCTAAGCTCATGTTTTTCTCTAGCAGCCCAGGGTATACTGCACACAGCAGAAATGCAAAGGTAACTTATTTATTGATGCACCAGCTCCGTGCACAAATAATTTTATTCCCATTATTGATTATGAAAGGAAATTCATAATACAAGGTGTTCTGACTGGTCACCTGTGAGATATTGTGTGTAATATGATATGCTTGGACATGTATCAGTGATTTACATCCTCTTCTGCTTGTAGTGTCATGCAATATTGCAATAGGCATATATAATAGTTTTTATTTTGTTGCAGATTTGATGAGAAATGTACATTATACAGACCCAGAAACATTACCAACTGTCACATCATTTTCAATAAACACAGAAACAGAATGCAGTACCTGTATGCATGTGTGTGTGTGTGTGTGTGTGTGTGTGTGTGTGTGTGTGTGTGTGTGTGTGTGTGTGTGTATGCGTGTGTGTTTAGGCTTGGGGACTGCACTCAAAACAATTTCTTACATGTATTCTATTTCATTATGATGGAAGAAGCAAATCTACAGTTATAGTAAGATTTTAGCCTTCTTATATAGGTAAAGGGAAAAATTAAACCGATTTCATGATAGTGCTGTTATTCTGGAAATTTCTTCAGCTCCCCCTTCTTCAGAATCCAAGCAGAAAGGAATTATGCTCTTGCTCTGAGAAGTACTGTAGAGTGCAATCTCCAGATGTTTAATAATTTGAGCTGGTTGGGGGGGGGCAGTACTGCCCCTCAGGCAAAGCTTAGAATGTCTAGTACCCTTCTATTGCTGGGTACTTGCCAAAGACAGGATTTGTCACACTGTGCCAGCATTCCCACTTCAGGCTGCAGCCAACTCTCCCTTAAAGATATAATGCCTTCTTTGAAATATAAATTTAACTCTTCCAAGTTTCTTAAAAAGTGTAATATGTTGCTTTCAAAATTAATAATGCAGTGGAAGAAACAAACCTCTCCCAAAGAAATTGCCAAATTGAAAGTAGTAGACATCAGTTTTTACTGTACTCTTTGGTATCTATGCTTATAAAAGCAAAACCTTAAGTCACAATTAAATGCTTTCTTTATTGACAGGCAGATATAGCTATAATAAATCTCAATATAACCCATCTCAAGTGCAAAGGTGTACCTAACCTAACCATACTCAGTGTACTCTCCTGAGTGTATTCATTCCTGAACATGTCCAAGAAGCTTTATGACTCAAACAGCAGAGAATGTTTAGACCTTTCTAAGCGATACAGACAATACATCTCCAACAGTAGCCGTTTTATGTGGATGTAAATGGCAACATTTAAAAATAATATATCCCTTTATAAAACGTATAGGGGCAACACTTAGTTGGTTGGTAATTAAATAAAAGGCAGGCAAGGGGGACAACAGCATTAGGTTTGAGTAGGAAACAAAAATTGTTGGCTGCACCCCAGCTCAAGTACAGCATGCTATGGCCAGCATGTGGACAGATAAGGTAAGGCCAGTAAATGCAATTATTATAAGTACATTCTGAATCAGGAGATCCACCCATACTGACACAGACAGACACACACACACACACACACACACACACACACACACACACACACACACACACACACACACACACACACACACACACACTCATCCTACACAGTAACACAATATTAAACATTCCTTCAGCTCTGTGATGAGGAATGATTGTTACTTTTTTACTGGGATATAATGATATATTCAGTCAATCAGCAGGTAATATTTTTGCTGTCAGGTGTCATAGTTGCATCAATATTGCTAGCTGGATGCTCAAATCAATACTTGTTAAAAATAACAATTCTACAACTAATTTTTAGCAGAAGCAGTGTAAGGAGATTAAAATAGCTCTGGTTAAACAGCATTCCTTCCTGCCCATGTTACAGCACTTCAGGCATCAGTGAAAATGTACACATTCAGCAGTATTGGGTTAATCTGTTCTCATGGCTTCAAATAAACAGCCTCTCCAGGAAATTTAGGACAAAGTTCAGACAGAAAAGAAACATGCCCAAGACTGCTCATTCAGTCCTTCCTATATCAAAATTAAAATATTGTAAATTTACTCTGATTTTCCTCTGCAGCCACAGGTAGCATCTTAATTTCCTGCTACTCAAAATTTCCTTTCAAGCACAGTGATTTAAGTCCCTGGTATGAGGACCTTCTAGAGCTGCATATACTTTTCACTTCCAGCAGAGGGGTCTGTATGTGTGGGGGCAAGTGTGTGTGCATGTTTGTAATATGTAGAAATCTACATTATGAATCCATACTGACATGCCCGTGCACAAACACATATGCACATGTGCAAACTCACACAAACAATACATACATGATAAAAAAAGTTTTATGGGTATTGAGAGTCTTAAGGGTACAAGAGTTTTATACATATTCACATGTATACACGCATTTAAAGTTGCACAGAACTTTCTCTAAAACTGGCACAATGTTTATGAAATGCTTGCTTCACATCTTGAATATTCTTGAATATAAAGTAGAGACTTTACAAATTTTAAAACATTGTACACATTTTGAAGGGCTTACTTCTCAAAATCAGCATTCGGGGTATTTAAGCAATTGTCAAAAAAAGATAAAGAAGATGCTGTCTGAGCTACCTTTAATATTAAAGAAGAAATAAATCAGTCAATTAGCTACCATGGATTCAGTTAAATCCATGATAACATTTGGGCTGGCAGACGTCACAGCTAGTCACCAGACAATAAAATGTAGAACATAGAGGGTTACGGAATAATAGTTAAAACTTTTTAGGTCCTGTGTAGACCAGCTCGGATTACACTAGGAAATGTCTTATCTGGGTTTAAGTTATTTAACTGTGAAACAGTCTGAGTATCGCTGTAATTAATTTTGGATTCAGAAATTTCACCTTTATTTCAGATAGCTGGTTGATATAGTAACCTCAGTGTAATTAGAATACTTTTATTGGCTAAGAACCTTGTCATACTTGAATTTAACACATGGGAGCCACTTTATTATTTGTGACTTTCACTCTGTGACTTCTCAGGAACAGCCTGGACATATCTCAAATTATACTCAAACACCATAGCACTCATTGCACCATCACCTGTTTGCATCATATAAGGCCATGGATAACCTGTTTCTTTTACTGCACTTCCAACTGTATTCCACTTTCTGTCTGCCTTTAGTTTTAGATGCACTAGTTGGCCTGGATGAAGGACAGATATTGTCTTGGTGGAATATTCTCTGTCATAAAAATGCTTGCAAGAATCCTTTATTTTATGTTTATTTTTCATGAAATTTTCAAATAGAATAGTTTTTGGTTTAAGTTTGGATTCAGCATAGGTATTTTAGTCCTAATTTATCATAGGTTCATAGGTGTATACTAGGCTAACGACCACTCATAAGTTCATAATTTCATAGGATGATACTAGGCTATTGGCTTAGAGGCCCTTGCAAGCCTAGCTAAGAATTTCATCCATGTTCCCACAAAGTCAGAACCTGTTTCCACTGTCCACAGGAACACAGGTCAGATCCCAAGGGTGTATTTTCTGTTTCCCAACAAGTCGTCCAGGTTCCTCCTCAAGAGGGCTAGTGAGGTACTCTGCTTGACATGGAGAGGGAGTTTATGCCACAGATGGGGGGGTCTATGAGACACAAATCTATCCTGACAACAAGTTCTATTAATGTCACAAACCAGGTTGAGGCCTTGCATGTGGGTTGCGCAAGTGGAGTTTGACATGGATATGCAGCAACTCCATCAATGCTGGGTTTGAGATGACCTTGTGTGCCAGACACAGGTCAACTTTGGGCAGTCTGCAAGAGGCTGAGTAGAGGGACAGAGCTTTTCACTTATTTGTTTAGGATAGGTGGTTGAGACCCTGGATTTTCCTGGTCAGGAATCTCTGAGGTTTCTCTAGTTGCTGCATGTGCTTGGAAAGATAAATGTTGAAGGGGGCATTGTACTCCATAATAGGTCTGATAAGGGAGGAGTACAGGGATGTTATAACCTCCTTGTTCCTGAATGCAATACCCTTACTTATGAGGTGGGCCATGTAGAAAGCCTTCTGTACAATAGAGGCAACGTGGTGGTCAAAAGTCAGGTTGCTATCAACCAGGGTGCCAGAGTTCCTCACAACTGATTGTGTGCTTAGTACATTTTTATTAATATGATAATTAGTGGAGGCACAATTTTCCCAAATGAGATAATGATGCATTTCTTGATATTCAGTTTGATGCCATGCTTCTGGCACCAGTCATTAGTCCAAGTAAAGCCCTCTTGGAGGATGTTCACATCACTAAGGGAATTTAAGACAGTGCCCAGCTTACAGTCATCTGCAAACCTGGTCAGCCACAGACCACTGGTTTTGGCTTAGCCCTCAGAAAAGTATATCCCAAACATTCAAGGCCCCAAGACCAATCCTTGGGGTACACTGCTCATTACAGGCCTACTACTAGAGGTGGCTTCCCCTATTTTGACTGAGAGGGTTCTATCAGTGAGCCAGTTAGCTACCCATCTGGTAGCATACGGGTTGATGCCTTGCTGGGAGAGTTTATCTATTATGCCCGAGTGGGGAATAGTGTTGAAGGCTTTGGCTAGGTCAAGGTAGGTGGTCTGCACCATCTTCCCCTTGTCCATGGCTTTAGTGACTGTTTTAAAGAAGTTGACCAAGTTTAACAGGCATGATCTCCCTTTGATAAAACCAAACTGTGTGGGGACAAGCATTTGGAGGTTGCCAATGTCCTTGTTTTTAAAGTCCATGATAATGCATTCCATGGCCTTGCAGATCAGTCTAGTTAGGTTGATGGGTCTGTAATTGCCTGGGTTGATGGATGCTTCACCTTTGTGTAGAGGGATGACCATGGCTGTCCTCCATTCAGTTGGGATGAATCCAGTGCTCAGGCTTTGGTTGAATAGAGTGCCTAATGGTGCTGAGAGGTCATGCCTGAGTTTATGTAGGATGCAGCTAGGGATGTTGTCAGGTCCCATGGAGGCTGTATTTTTTGCCTTTGAGAGGGCATTAAAAGACCTGCTCCCTGGTGATGGGGGGGCAGTTGCTGTAGATTTCCTGGTTTATGGATGAGGGGGACAGCTGGGGTGAAGTTTTCACTGAACTGTCTGCCAGCAGGTTGGCTATATCTACAGCATTTGTGTATGTAGTGTTCTTGACCACTAGTTCAGACCAGATTTGAGTGTTACCTTTGAGATTGTGGACATATGTTAAAAAGGTATTGTGATTGTCCTTAGTGGATGTGGCCAATTTGGACTCAAAGTTGGCCTTAGAGGATTTCACCAGTGACCTTATTTGCTTTTTCAGACAAAGGAGGGATTGCTTCCAACTTGGTACTTGCTTCTTCTTGGTCAAGGACAGCAATTTTTTCCTTTTATTATAGAGTTTGTTTATTACTGATGTCCACCAGACATGTTTACTCTTCCTTGAAAAAGATGCTTTGGTTCTGTCAGGTCTTGCTGAGTCCATGCAGCTATGTAGGTGCTCATACAGTTTTTTGGTATAGGCTTAGACATTAGCACTAGTTCCAACTGAAGGGACGATGGCTGTGAAGATGCTTATACCTGCTCTCAGAAGATTGTAGTCAGCTTTGGAAAAGTTTTTTTTGTTTGATCCTGGCAAGGGGGGATCAGGAGAGATGGTGACTTTGAAAGCGATGGATCTTACCAAGGAGGATGACACTGTAGGGGTGCTACAGTGGGTACTCATGTTGGTTAATAACAGGTCCAGGATATTTTCACCTCTCATGGGGGTATTGACCAGCTGATCCAATGCATTGGCACTGGCAAAGTTGAGGAATTTCTGGACATTCATGTTTGGACTAGAATAGGTCTTCCATTCCATGGTTGGATAGTTAAAGTCACCCAGTATCAATGTAGAGGGTTGAATCTTGATGGATTCAAGTAAGTCCAGATAGGTGGAGTGGGTGTCCTGAGTCATGGTTCCAGGTCTCTAGCTATCTATGATTTGAGTAGATTTTTTGCCAACAGTTAAGTGCACTTGGAGTGTCCATTGTGCATCATACTGTTTGACCAGCCTGTAGGTGTGTACATCTTTGATAAATATCGAAACATCACATCCTTTGGCTTTTTAGCCCTCTGTTTGGGGTCTGAAAGTATGGTAGGATGAGTAACCTGGTATGGCTGGGGTGCTGTCTGAAGCTTTGAACCAGGTTTCAGTGACTGCACAAATGTCAGCATCTTCCAGGGTGAGGAATGCTTGCAATGAGTGCAGTATCATGCTAAGACTCCTAGCATTTAGCAGCATGACCTTTAAATTTCGTCTAGAAGAATTTTTCACATTAGTAATTTTGTCCTAATAACTTTGCCTAAAAAAGGCACTATGGGGGTGGAAAGAGCCTTTGCCAGAAGCCTGAAGCCCAGGGGAGATATATGAAGGCCATCTCTAGTAAAGCATCATGATCTGTCAATCATATCCTTCCAGGTTGTCAGGTACTCAATCTCCTTGGAATGGCACCAGAAACTAAGCTAATTGTTAAAGTTAATAATTTTCTGTCTGCATTGATGCATCATTCTGGGTGTCATTAGGATACTTCTTAGGGCTAGGGACATACCTGCCTGGGACACATATTCGGTGAGCTCAATCATCTCTCTCTTCATATAGTCCAGAGAGGTAAGTCTTAAGTCATTCATACCAACATGGTCTATGACAGAGTCATAACAGTACAGTATCTGCTGTTAAGAGACTTAAGTGCGTGTGTGATATGATGGATTCTAGCACCCGACAAGCAACTTACTGTGACTTTCTCCTTGTCTAGCCTGGTGAGGGGCACATCTGTGTGTCTCACGGTAGAGTCTCTTATGACTAGTATGTTGGGTTTGTGGCTGGGCCTTAGCGGCTGTGAGACACAGGTGTGTATACTATGTGTGATGCTTGGTGCTGTGGGTTGTGATATGCGTGCGTGTTTTTGCCTTGGAGGTCTCTTTTGTTTAGGTATGCTTTTGTTGAGGACCTCTGCATAGGTAGGAGTGTGTTGTACAGGTGTGGGTGGTGTTAGAGGTATGGGATTTGTAGTGTTTGCGCAGACAACCTCCTCATTGCCAGATGTACTGGCTTGTGATTAAGATAGCAAAGATTCTAGGTTCTTAACGTAATTGCATCTCTCACATATTGTGTTCCTAGGTGGTAGTAGTAGCAGTTATCTGTGTACATAAGGCAGTCGCTACAGGATTCCCATATCAACCAGACTAGCAGGAAAAATCATTGGAAATTGTCCATCCATGATTGTCAGAATCTATGGAAGAAAGGTCAGAGATAGTAGAGTGGGTACTATCTGAGGAGATTACCTATAGGTGTGAGTAGGGCTGGATAAAATAAATATAGTAGCTGCAAGGGAGGGCCTCACCTATGCATGAGTACTGACAACAGAAAATGCAGTTGAGATACCTCACAAAGTGTTAAAAGAGAAACAAAAAATCAAAATGATCAGGACAGCCAAATAGTTCTTAATGCAGCTTTTATCGCAAAACCCTTTAAAATATAAGTGCTTTCGTCTAACTTATTGGAGACATCTTCAAAAAGAAATAAAAAGACCTAAAAAGGTCATAACATCATGAGGCCACACTAAAACGGTCCATTTTTATATCAAACAGGAAATACAGCATGTAACGAACAGGAAGTATGTAACAATGTACCAAAAAGACCTCCAAAATTCCTGTGCAATTTAAAAGTAACCTATGCTGTTTAAAAACAATAGCGAAACTTTGTAACACTGAAAAACACTGTCAACATGTCAAGCAAGAAAATATTAAATATCTGCAAGGGCATGCAATAAGCTGTGAACATTTTTCCATGTTTAGATTTTCCATTCTTGAAAGAATTACAGATGAAAACAACAGAGGAGACTGGCAAAATGTATTATTGCACAAATAATTATGTTAGCAGTTACGTTTGGATCCCACTAGTGTACCAGGTTTAAATGAAGCAGTATCCATCACTAGTGAACTGAAATATAAGGCTTCTAAACTTTGAGCTTTGACTGCATATTTTAAAGTTAATTTTAAAGTTCTTTTTTCTGCACCATATTTATTTAGAGTATTCAGTTGTGGAATGCTATTTTTACTTTCAAAGTGGATCTTTTAATATTTCCTTGCTTGATTTGTTGATAGTGTTTTTCAGTGTTACAAAGTTTCACTATCATTTTTTTAAACAGCATATGTAGGTTGCTTTTAAATTGCACAGGTTACTTTAATAATTTTGGCAGTGTTTTTCGATACATTGTTACATACTTCCTGTTTGATATAAAACGGGACTGTTTTAGAGTGTTCTTATGATGTTGCAGTCTATTTAGGTCTTTTTATTTATTTCTGAAGATGTCTCCAATAAGTTAGATGAAAGCACTTATATTGTAAATGGTTTTGCAATAAAATCAACACTTGGAACTGTTTGGCTCTCCTGATAATTTTGTTTTTTAGATTTACTTGGTTTACAATTTGCAGTAGTTGTTTTTGCTGTTTGGTTTATTAAAGGGTTAAAACAATGCAGTGGCCATGGGCAATTTGCAAATAAGCGCAAACCCTCGCAAATGCATGATTTAAATATCACAAAAACAAAAGTAAAATATTAACATTGGAATTAACCAATCAACCCTTGTCCTTGAGCTCTTAGAATAAACATCCTATGCCATATCAGTTTCAACCAGTTCACTTACTCCCACTAAGTGCAGGCAGGCCCCAGCCAATACAAGATGACATAGCAGGAAATACAGGAATCACACAAACCAATCTGGATACAGCAAAAACTGTTACCAGAATATGATAAAGATATTAAAACTTTGTTTAGGTCGATTTAACACAGGAGAACAGATACACACTTAAATATAACAGTAGCAAACAAGAGCAAACTGATTTAAACACATTAACCAATTAACCAATAAAAAATCTCAAAACTGAGCCTAGTTCCAGCAACCTTCAATCAGATGAATTCTAACTGTGCACTCCTGCCACTAGGGTGCAGGGGAACCCTCTCCAACAAAAGATTTAGTGTTCAAGCATGCAAACAGGGCTAGATTCAGCAGGTCTGACTCTAATCTATTTTACAGCAAGCAAGGTGTACCAATTTCAGAAAAAAAACAGTTCAAATAAGCAGGCACAATAAGCCTTCAACCAGCAATTCCCAGCTCAGAAAGGCAGAATCTACTCTATCCTCCCACAAGAGTATAGACCACAAACCTTCCTAATGCAAAATAACTGGCCTGAAGCCCAAGTGCTTAAATCAAAAGACTTAGAATAACAATTACAATGTAATCAGGCTACTACAAGTAGTAATAAATGTAGCAGAATAAATGCAATTGAATACCTTTAAGAACAAGGAGCAAAAGCAAAATAAAGTAATAAAGTAGGAAGAAACACAAATACAGTAAAAGCAGCTGAATAAAGTGCAATCATTGTTTTTCTTTTTTTTCTTTTAGGTTAAATGGGAAGAGAGGAAACAGAAGATAATTCAAGGTTGAGAAACTAAGGGGTGGGCCATGGGCCTTCCCAAATGATTTCTCTGTACTCAGTAGAATGAACTGATGAGATGGGAGTGGGAGGAGTGTCCAAAATGAGATTTATAGCAGGGGCAGGCAACTCAAAAGCCACTAAATGTAAGAACACAACAAGAATTGGGAGGGAAAATGCAGTCAGAGATAAACAATATTCAGATAAAAAAAACAAATCCACAAAGAGAATCAGTAATTCTCCTCATAAAAACTGTAGTCAGAAAGAACAAGGATTAAACTGCTTATCTTTATTACATACTTCTTCTGGTACTTCGACCACACAAGCCTTCAATAGAATTCCATTGAAAGCTTGTGTGGCCGAGGTACCAGAAGAAGTATGTAATAAAGATAAGCAGTTTAATCCTTGTGTTTCCTGACTACATTTTTTTGAGGATGAACAATATTCAGACAAGCAGGCCAATATTTCTAAATAAAAGACCAGTGCTGTTTCTCAGCTGCTCCCACTAATTAACTGATGTTATTCACTGTTTGCAAAGGAATTCTTTGCTAACATTTTTAACTGACCCTAGCCAAGAACTCTTAAAACTTAGAAAACTTAAAACAAAACAAATGTAATACTAGAATAAAATACAAAATAGAAGTGATCAAACCTTAAATATAAAGCCTCACTGATTCTAACTCCTGGGTCCTATCATTGAGCCAGCTAGATATCCAGCATGTTGTAAAGGGATTTATACCTTGTTCCATAAGTTTTTTTGACAATGGTGGAGTGGTGTATTGTATCCAATGCTTTTGCCAGATCTTGATAATCAGTATGCACCATTTTCCCCTCATCCGTTGCCTTAGTGATCTTTTCAAAGATGTCTACCAGATTCAGTAAGCATCAGACCTCTTAGCTTCTTACAGCAAGAAATCTGGACAAAGCCATAAATAATGGGGGGTGGGGGGAGAGACAAAGGCCCAGAAATATGGACAATTTGTAAATATTGCTCTTACAAACATAGAAAGTTGATAGAATAGCAGGTTTTGCAATTGCATTAATTTTCTGAAGAGTATGAAGTCTCAAACTCAAATGTTTGTCATCATTTACTGACTTTAATCTTTAATGACTTGCCAATAATTTGTCAGAAAACTACAATTTTATGAACAACAGGCTTAAAATATGAAGCAAAAATCTGGGCATTCTGCAAAAATCTGTACAGTTGAGAGATATGGTAAGCTTGGCCTTCCTTTGACAAAGTGAAACTGGGATGGATCCAGTGTCTAGAGGTCCCCTATGTCCTTGTTGATAATTTCCATGATAACTCTTTCTGTGGCTCTGCAAATAAGACTAGTCAGACTAATGGAGCTGTAGTTTTCAGGATCTTTTGAAGGTCCTCCCTTATGAAGGGGGATGGATGATCATTGCAGTCCTTCATTCATGTGACCCAAAGCCTTTTTTAAGAATACAGTTAAATAATGGTTCCAAGAATCCTGATTATGTCATATTTTAGAGTATTCAAGAGGCATCCTGGAATGTTATTGAGGCTGTGTTCTTGGCTTTAGTCAGTGCAGCCAGTAAATGTTCCCTAGTTATAGCTGGAGTGGTTATGTTTGAGTGTATTCCTGAGCAGATAGTTGCTGTTGGAGGGGTAAAGTTGGAACCAAATTTGTTCACTAACAGGTTTGCTATATCACCAGGCTCAGGAAATGTGGCACCAATAACCACCGGTTCAGCACATTGCTGTGTGCTGTGCTTGAGGTTTCTTACATAGCTGTTGAAGGCCTTATGGTTATCTTTCACCTGATAGGCTATCTTAACCTCAAAGTTATCTATGTTTGACTTAATTAGACCACTTAGCTGATTATTTACTTTGATGACAGAGTTTCTACCTTTATGGGAATTACCTTTCCTGATTTTTGCCATATTTTTTTCCTTTTGTTGTATATCCTGTTTAATTTATTTATGTGTCTAGTCCTGGGCTAACTTCGGGTTGCTACAGCATCCTCTGTGCAGCCATTGACAATGGTTGTGCAGAGTTTCTTACTGCAATTCAGCATAGGCTGCTGTGTTCTCTGGGTTTAGAGGGACATAGAATTTTGACAATCCATCACTTAATCAAAGGTAATTTGCCTTGCAATAGTTCCTATCTGTTGCTGTTCTTAATGGGATTACTGAGTTGATTTTGATTTCAAAGGAGACAGCTTTATGGTAAGACCTTACCAGGGAGGATGAGACATTGGGGGGAGGGATTGTAGCATTCTCACATATTTGTAAGCATGAAGTCCAGTATGTTGGACCCTCTAGTGGGCACATTTGCTATTTGCTTAAGGATGTTTGTATTTACAAAGTCCAGGAATCTTTGCACCTGTAGATTTGAGGCTGTGTAGGATTCTCAGTATATAGAGGGGTAATTAAGGTCTCCTATGAGTAGAGTGATAGGTTGGATGGCAAATGTCTCCAGTAGGCCCAAGTATGCATTCTTGGGACATGGAGGGTGACTTATAGCTGGTTAGGATATGATATGGGTTTTTTGTCTATGGTGATCTGCTTGTGGAAAAACTGCAATGCAGCATCCTGTTTGGCCACTCTAGAAGTATGCTTGTTATTGATGTATACTGAGACACCGACTCCTTTAGCCCTTTAATGTTCAGGTACTGATCTAAAAGTGTGGAACGCAATGAAATCTTGCACTGCTGGGATACTCCCTGCTGCTTTAAACCAGATGTCTATATTTTCAAAAGTGTGGATGGCTTGGAGGGAGTGTAGTTTTTTCTTTACGCTCTTGGCATTGAGCAGTAACACCTTGAGGTTCAGTTGAGTTAATTTTGCTATGTCAGTAGGTTTGTCAATTTGGCATTGCCTAAAAAAGCACTATTGGAGTGAATAACATTTTGGCCAGCATTCAAAAGCTTAGAGGAAAGAGGTGCAGACTGTCTTTGGCAAAGCAGCATGGTCTGTTAACCATGTCTTCTCAAGCTGACAAATATTGGACCTCTTAGAATGACACAGGCAGTTATTGAAATCAATCATTTTTTGCTCATATAGTGGCATCATCTTTGGCGATGGCAATATGCTGCTCACTGCTCGGCTCATAACTGTTTGAGACACATACTCAGAAAGCTCCATAATGTCTCTCTTCATATAGTCCAGGGAGGTAAATCTTAGGTCATTTACATGTACATGGACTGTGATGGAATCATATTGATCTTATCTTCCAAGTATTAGCTGTATAGGGCTTATTCAAGTAGCGCTGTGTGGAATACTACAGTAAGATATAAAAGCTTTATGAGGATAATGTTGGAGAATAATCTTTTTATCAGCTTTGACCACTCTGCCAGCAGTTCCATTGGACTGTGGATACTGAGCAATTGATGGAGTGCATATAAAGCCACAATCCTTTGCAAATTACTAGAACTCTACTGTTAAAAAAGCTGTGTACCATTATTTGTGATTAGTGTGATAGTACATCATATCTGGTAAACATTACTTAAATCTGGCAATAATTTGTTGGCTACTCGTGGTTTGAACATGCTATCATTTTATATCTTGAGGGTAATAGACTGCTTTTTTCACAGTACTTATTTAGACCTCTGTGTCTGTTACGTATGCGTTTCTGTACTTTGTGATGTTAAGAAGGTAGCACAATTCTGTCTCGGTATATTAGCATACCACTGTATTCAGATTTGTCTCTGCCCAGTTGTTAAGCCAGCCTTTCTGTAGTCATTGGTTTTTATTGTCAGATTGGGCCTAGTTAGGCATTGGGTTTTTGGACAACGTCAGCCATAATGAATTAACTGCAACACACCTAAATTTCATAGGCAGTCTTTGGTATCTAGGTGGTACTCAGACAAAATAAGAATTAATCAGTGCAACCTGCAGCTTGTGGTCAGTCAGGAGTCAGAAATTCCCTGGCCCGAGCAGGTATTTTGAGAACTTCTCACATGTCCACACACTTGCTGAGCACTCTTTTTCCCTTTGTGCATATCTTTGTTCTACATCAGTTAGCATTCAGAAATAATACACAGTATGTCTTATGACTTGTCCACATATGCTGAGTAAGGCAACACATGTCCATAACTACTGGCATCAGCTCTCACAGCTGTCAGTTTTGTGACATTCTATATTAGGTGAGAATTGGAGCAAACATCAGTATGTATTTAATTTTGCTGAAAGCTTGGGCTTGAGCATTTCCCCATGACCAGGGTACATATTTCTTTAGTAAATATGTCACTGAATGTAGCACTGTGGACAGACTTGGTACAAACATGCCTGACAAATTTATCATGCCTTGGGCCTAATGTATCTCATTACACAGGCTGGACTTTTTAGCTCTGCTACGGCTTTCTCCTTGCTTAAATGTTGTCTCATTCCATTATAATTTATGCTGTAACCAAAATATTGGATTACAGATTTCTAACACAGCATTTGACTCTATCCAAATTCAGACTTGTGTTTTTAGTGGTTTGGAGTATTGCTTTCTGTCTTATGTCATGTGTTTCTTTATCAAGTCCAAATACTAGAATATCATCCATGACAGCAAAACAACAATAACAACAACAACAACAAAAACAATAACAACAACAAAAACAATAACAACAACAACAACAAAAACAACAATAATAACAACAACAACACCTTCATGCATTTCAACACATTGCACATCTCATGTTGAAATAGGTCTGCTGCTGAAGCTACAAGAACTGGCAGTGTTTTGAATCAAAACCTTCCAGTGGTAGCGATAAAAGTTAGCTTTTCTCTATGTTTCTCTAAGAGTACCTGCCAAAATCCCCTTGTTGACTAGGCAACAGATTATTGCCAGATTTCAGTCAATGTTTACCAAATACTTCATGCCTATCACACAAATTGGAACAAATTTACATACAATATCCTCTGTGCAAGGTAAAATTAACCTATCATGATACCATCATTTATTTTTTTAATCAACACCTACTCTTATATTGCCATTAATAATTGGAACCAAGATGCACCCCACTCTGTCAGTTCAGCTACACTTTCAGTCACACCAAGTGCTTCTATCTGCTTATGTTCTATCTCACCTTTAGAGAGTATTGAAAATGATACTCTTCTGGGTGTGGTTAAGGCTTATGGGACAATATCTGGCTTTAACTTTCTTCTTCATGGCTCACAGATAAGCAGACTTAACTTTCCCAAGGACATTCTAATTTTTATTTTATTTGTTTTTTTATTCCGACAATGAACCTCAGCTTATATGCCTCATTTGTATAGAGCTGATTATTTTATATATGTATGGGACTTCTTATAGGCTCGTAGATCAGTACTAGGCTAACTGCCATTGTGGGCCATTTTTTTTAAGCCTATCCAATTACCCCATGGGAGAATTGAACCCTAAATCTTGTATCTGTAAGGTGAACACCTTACCATTATGCCAACCTCCCATCAAGACTGTAGTATTTTCTGGTGCAAAAATACTATAATTTGTACTTGTGTCCCTTCTATTCACACAGTCTTGTGAACTTCGGTTTGCCTGCAAGGCTATGTATTTCCATGTCTGCTTTACACAACTATGAATACGTCTACATATTTCCATATGTGTTGTGATATGACTGTAACATAAAACCCTGCACTGATTTAAGGCTTACTGGGCTATATTGTATAAGGAATTTGATTTGCTGTTCTATTCAGTATTTGATATAACAGCGACTGAACCCAGGATAAATACTTTCTAAACGCCCTCTACAGTTTTGGTGGATACTTCTTTTACTAGCTTAGTTTTATAAACGAGAGGAAAACAACTGATCTTGTTGCATTTCTTATACCTTCTGCCATATGAAATATACTGTTCTGTCTCGATATGTGAATGGATGTACCTCATGCATTTACCAAACTTGCATTCACCCTGCTTCTTAAGCACATGCTTACTTTTGATAGTATTATGTTTCTTTTTACTGAGTTGGTTATTTTCTTTGTATTTCACTTCATATACATGGTTTCTTTTATTTATATTAGTATTCTGTCTCCTTTCAAGCTCAACCCCTCCAGCAATCTGAGTTTCTTTTTCCAATGTTAAATTTACTTGTAGCTGCAACCACTGGGATACATCAATATCAGCCCAATTACAATTCTATGTCTTACATTGCTCATCTGTTTCTCAGATGCCGCAAACATTTATTAGAACAATAAAAAAATAGTACTGTTAGTCTGTTACATACAAGGACATCATTAGGTAAAACTGACTCTAAAATTCCTTCTTTGAATGTATTATTATCGTTGTAATGGTTGACTATTTAGAAGATATTTATATTAAGCTAATGTATTTTAACTAGAGTTTTGCTAGTACTATGACATTCTGTAGATGCCAGGCATGTCCTGTTCCTGTAGCTTTAAAGCTAAAAGGTGATCTACAGGACTCGAAGAACATTTGCTCTGTTGGCTACCTATTTTGTCATAGCTTAACTGTTTTTACAAGGTAGAATTCTGATTTGTAGAAGAAAGAAGTATTCCAAGAATCTGTTTCTCTCATCCATTCAGGGGAAACTGGCTGGGAACTGTTATAGGATGCCAAGGAGGTGGGATTCTTTTTTCTCGATGCTTCATTTTGCCTTATATGCTTTACCTGACTACTAGGGAAGGAAAATAGTGTGACACCCATGGCACTTTGTAATTACCAGTTCTGCCCATATTCACCTCCCTTAGACTTCCCTATTTGCTCTTCTACATAATTGCATTGATTGTGAGCTGTAATGCCCCCTCATTTTATCTCTCATATCATACTCATAGTGTGAAAGAAGTTATGTCTACCATGAATCAGACCTGTACCTTCTCCATCTGGTTAAGGAATGAGACAGAAGAGCTGTGGAACCTTGTGATATCATAACTATGTATGCTCAGAGTTTATCTTTGAGTTATTTTAATACAAGTTTGCTGTTTAATATAGTGAGGCAAATGCTAGACTGAAATTACCTTTATGTGCATTGATAGGTTTATAGGTTATTACTAGGCTAAAGACCACTGGGGCCTTTATAAGCCTAGCTGTTCACCCAGTATATAGACTGTACCTCCACAGTTGTCTTCCCCTGCCTTTTCATTATGTTCACATCTGCTTCTTTTGTATCAGACCAGTAGGTTTTACCTTTTTTTTACTTTGCAGTTAGGAATATACACTGCTTTCTTAGATTTCATTATTTGTTTTTCCATGCTGTGAGCATCATTATAATAACATCATTTTAAACCTCAGCTGTTGCTCTTATTAACTGTTTACTGTGTTTTTGCTGGACTCCTACTATAGTCATGATCTGAATAGCATGTCAAGCTGCTCTGACCTATTTTTGTATTGCTTATCTGGGAATATTAATGTTCCAGCCTGAATAAATAAAGTGCTGTATTATTTCATTGCAGGAGAGGTTTATGCAATCTAATAACATCTTCAAGCAGTCTTATGACTATTCACCTCTTTTTAACTTTATTAAGACCCTAGTTCATACTAGGACAAAGGAATACATGTTCTTCAATTTTCTTGGCTACATATGGTTGCCAGCATTGTGCAGACATTGTTGACATATTTTCCCAGAAATTTGCTCAGCCTTCTTATTTTGTTTTACATACTCTCACTTCTATTTCCTTTGTATTGTTTGCAGTTTTATGGCCTTTAAACTCCAGAGTTTATCACAGTTCTCCATGATTGCTTTATTTTAATTTATAGACTAATTTTTATTTGATTGCATGGACTTTGAACTCCAGTGTTTATCACATTTTTTCATCATTGTTTTATTTAGTTTATATCTTAATTGGTATTTGATTGTGAGTTTGCCATTATATACTATATACTGTGGCCTTGCCCAGGTGTTCCTCCATTTTTTGCCCTTTCAATCTCAATTGCATTTCCTTTTTTTTTTCCTCTCTGGGTGATATAGGGATGGGTTTTGAAGGCAGAGTGGTATGACTGATCCCAAGTGTGGCAGTCTGGGTGTTGTTCAGGTTACTAGGCATCACCCTGGGATGAAAGAGAGCCAGGGCTGGACTGCTGTATATGAATGCAAGGTCCATTTATATAAAGTTTGTGATTATCTTAGATTTCTCTGGTGATTTTTACTTGGCACTTAATATGGAAGCCAGATTAGAAGAAACCATCAGTCTTAAGTTGGTGGTTTTGGTGGTGGGGTTTTCTGAAACTCAGTGTTCTAGGAGGAACAGGGTGGTGACCTGCATTTTATTATACTTTTTGTGAAAGCGCCAACTCCTCTGTGTATGTCATGTCTCAAAGAGCACATTGTTTGTTTCTTCTCATCTACCATTACACTGAACACACCATAATTGTGACAGTATTCTAGAGCTTTGAGTGATTTTGCTATCTGGGTCTATGAGAAGCCTATTGGTCTGGCATGTGAATTCCTTTGTATTATGAAAGGATTCAACTTTGCCCGTATAAATGCCAATATAACCTACTGTTCTGGACATTCCTTGGACTTGATGTTCCATCTAGATGTGATAACTTCAAGCTTGGCATTCTCATGGTTAGATCACCATCTTGTTCAGTTTGTAATATACCATCCCATTTACAATCCCAGGTCTTGAACCTCCCCCTGTCCCTATGTCACATTCTAGTTAGTTTTCTCTTTCAAAAGCAATCACTTTTTCTTTACCTGCTCACTCAGTTGTCACCCAATATAGTGTTTCTGTGTTTCCTTTTCTTCAGGCTGCCAATTATTTTTACCGTCTTGCATGGTTTCATGCAGATTTTCTGTAAAGTTATTTACAGTCAATAGAAGTATAATTTCTCTCTCTCAGTCTCTCTCTCCCTTCATCTGAGTATTCTCTCTGCTAATATAATAATATTACTTTTTGTTATGGCTAACACATGTACTCCAACATACTGACTTGCCATGTTGACTAGGTTCTTTTACTGTTTCCTTGTGTATGGCTGTTTTATTACTTCATTCTGTAGTCATGCTTCTCAGACTTATTCTCTTATGTATACTGCTTATGTAACCATATTAGTTGTCTTCCTCTATTACATTGTCGTATTTTAAGAAGAAGCATTTCTTTGTGTCTGGCACTGAAAATGTGTTATGTCCAGTTAGAGCTTCCCAGTAAACAGACATAAATAAGAAATTGGATTGCACTAACGTTAGTACTATAGTATTTTTCGATCGAAAAAATGGTGGCGCCTTATGTGGCAGAGACTACTCCAGCTCCCAATGAGTGTACTGTGTTTATATAAATTTTTTTTGTTGATCTGTCATTTGTCAAGGAGTCAGTTCTGTCCGATCGGGTGTGCAGTTGGATGTGGTTGCAGTGTCTGGGTCAGCCTGCTTGGATTGCCTTGCTTTGCTTTGTTTTTAGGATAGTTGGCTGGCCATGTTAGTTTTGGGCCTCTGGAGGAGAATTGCACTGAGTGCAGATGGTGGAGTAATTGGAATTGGGATTGCTTTGCTTGCTTTGTTTCAGATCATTGGGCTTGGCCTTGGTATTTCAGGCCTTCCAGAGGTGAGTTTGAGATAGGTGTGGAGAATCAAAGTTGGGATCGCCTGCTTGCTTTATTTCAGATCAAGGCTTGGACATGGTACTTAAGGGCCTCATGAGGAGAGTTGCAGCGGGTGTGGATGGAGGAAATCGGAGATCAGATTGCCTTCCTTTTTTTTGTTTTGAGATCATTACTTTAAATCCAAACTCTGAATTTTGTTGGGCCGGACAGACTGGTCTGTTTTTTGGGACACTGCCGCATTGGAATAAGTTGGTGGAAGTGTGGATGTTGAAGTTGAGAGGTGATCGTTGGTCTGACTATGGCTGTTCAGGCCATCATATGGTGGTAATTGCACTGAATGACAGAGCAGAACAGTCTGGGACTTGATTTGTTGCTAACGTTGGACTTGGGCTGGTGGATGTAAAGATGGCTATAGTCACTGTATCGAAATCTGAGCATGGTTAAGGAAGCATATGTGCCTTTGGATGTCTGGACTCTATTATTGTTTATGTGTGTTACTGTGTATATGTTTGTTTGTGTTTTACTTGAGCTTGGAGAACGAAATTTCATTCAGCTGTGCATTTTTTGTTATATGGCCTGAAAGACAATAAAGTTTACTTGACTTGACTTGACTTGATTTGATTTATTTATTCCTACTGTCCAATGGTTTCTCTCCATATCCAGTGCAGACCATGCAGGCAAGAATCCTACTGATTCTACTTCTGCCTTGACCTGTTTGCTAAGCTTATTTGCATTCTGTCCACCTCATACCTCATGAGCTCTGATACTAAGCTGTTATGGCCCAAGAGAAAGAGACAAAGTCTAAAGCATAAATGGGTGTATATTACTTTTTCACTTGACAATCTTTGATTTGATGAATATTTTGACGGGTCTATATCAGCATCTCGAATGCTGACAATATCGAATTTGATATTGTTGCATCGAGAATGCCAAAAGGGAAGAATATCGAATGGGTAAACGGAAATCTCCGTAAGGGGAGATTTCCATTTACCTCAATGTAGTGTGGTCTTGGAGTTTGTATATTTAAGTAGTGGGGGGTGTGGGGTGCAGGGGGGCTTTCCCCCCTGCCTACACCCTTTAGTATTTTTTTTGGGGTAGGTATTTTTTATCGGCATTCGAAAATGTAATAGGTCGATCATTTCAGTTCGACATTTAGTGATTCGACCTATTACATTTTCAAAATGCTGATAAAGACCCTATTTTGAAATGTATACAGCTGTGATCTAGATGTCTCTTCTGCAATCATTTAACTGACCATAATCTTTTGTATAGTCAGTAGCTATCAAGCTTTTTCAACTGATGAAAAAAATCTGAGGAGCTCCTTCCTTCCACATAGAACCAATATAAAACCAACATAGAACAAAAAATAAACATGGTCATAGCCTTCCCTTGATGGTTTATTTGTACAGTTTATATATACTGTATATATTGTTTATTTAAGTACTGGCCATTTTTTATTTTAATGGTCCAAGTTTCATCTGGTTTATTACTATGAACTCCTCTCAGATTTCAAGAATCTGTTCAACTGCTAGCAGTTTGAACATATGCCCATCTTGAGTGATCATTGCCTGCCTCAATGTACTGAATCTACTTTTTTTTTTTCTTTATGTGTCAGGTCCTTACAGCGTTCTCTGAATAATGCACTAGAGATCCCTATCTTGAAAAAGCCAGAATATCAGATAGAGCCCTCCACAATAGTATGCCTATGAATGTACAAGCATATTACAAGCTGCAAAGAAAAATAACATAAAAATGAGTACTTCAGTGAGGCATAAAGTAATAGTATTTTGCAGTATAACAAAACAGGTTAATAATAATGCTGCATAGTATCATTCTCTGCATCAAGACTTTAGTAACTATGTATTTTGATTTAAAACACATACAACTAAAAAGTAAGAGTAGCCTCCATCTGATTAGATAATTAGGCAGGGAGAAAGTGGAGCATACATCAGTAAGTACTATTTTGCTTGTGTCCACATGCATGTAAAAATGAACCCTCTTGACTGTGCCACTGTAATTTGTGGACAGGAAACACATGACTGCTTCCATGCATTCTTTGGTCTTGCTGGTGATTCCATGATAGTTTTCCCCACCCACACACTCTCCCCTTTGTGGATCTGATTTTAAAACTTGGAGAATTTAAGCTGCCCACCCCTGCTGTAAATTGAGCTTAATAAGCTCCTCCCTTTCTACACTACTGTTGATATCTTGAATTATTTATTGCCTTTACATGTGCTTATATTGAAAAAGTGCATTTTGCCTCTCATTGTCTGATATACTGATTTACTTGCTCAGAATTCACTATCTAGCAAGCTGTTTGATAGCAGACACTTGTTTTTACATCAAGAGGTCAGTGGATTTTTCATCTAGTGCACTGACAGGTAGCCTGGCCTGTTTAGATTGGGGAAACGTGGGATTTCTGCATGTAGTTTTATCAGCTTATCTTGTTCTTAGTGCCTTTATAAATTCTGTACAATTGAGTGTCTCTTGGTTCATTTATACAAAGTGAAGACATTTATTGAATAATCACACCTTTATAAGCTGTTTAAAGTACACTGCTGTAGCCATATCTTTAAGTTTGTTTGTGGTAGCATTTTGTATCTTTTACGTTTGTTTGTGGTAGCATTTCACTCTGGACACTCCTTTACTTTGATTTTACATTAGGAGGACTGGGATTATTCATCTAGTGGCATTAAGTGTTTACTTGGTCTATTTGAGCTGCAAAGCACACAAAAGGACTCAAGTATTTTTTAACACTTCTTTTACTCTTGTACTTTTCCCTTAACATATTAGAAGCCAGGCTAAAACAGGTAATAAAACTGAGACTAAAATGATTATTTATCCTAGAACCAATTTGAAATATGTCGCTAAAATCTTTAGGAAGAGCACATATTCAAACTCTTTCTTACACTTTTCTAGCGCCCATCCAGCCCATCCATTCCACCAAAAGTGTTCAATGGTGAAATGTCAATTGGTAAGGGTGACTAGGATGACATCTTCGGATGAAGACTTCTGGACTGAGTGTAATAAAATTAAGGGATATGTTTTCTAAATGAGGTTACCCACTCTCATTAGTGGAGGATTTAATTAAGGAAGTTCATAAGAAAAGACTTGCTGTTTTTTTTTACCCATCTTGAGCAATACCCCTGTAAAAACACAGGTTTCCAATCAATCACTTCCATTGGAGAGAGAGGATAGGATAAATAGCCTGGATTCTAATATGTTAAGAGAAATTATGATGAAAAATTGGTCTTCATTATTAGATGACCCTCATGTGAGAAATAAAATCAGACTGTCAGCCTACTTTTATTTTTAGGAGGGGTCCTAACTTAAAATGTATTTTGGAGAAAGGGATAATTTCCCCTGGTCTCCATTCAGGCATGTTTAGTTGTGAATCGTGCTCATTTTGTAAATATATTGAACAATGGGTGAACATTTTCTGTAAGTAATCAGCAGTATAGCACCCGACATAAATGTAATTGTAATTCTATAGCTGTGGTCTATTTGGTGAGGTGTCAAGAATGCAAAAGGTTTTTATGTGGGAAAAACTGAACACTGGCTTACAGAGCATATTTATGAGCATATTTACAGGATCAATAAAGGTAAAGTTTTGAATGCCTTGGCAAAACATGTCTCTCTGAATCCTGGCCAACACTTTAAATTCAGGGGTATAGACCAGATTGATTTTGAAGTTGGAGTGGCCCTTTAGTTTTAAAATTAGATAGGCAGGAACTTTTATGGCAAGTCAGGTTGAATGCTTATTATTATCCTGGCTTGAATGATTTATGTTCCATTTTATGTCTTTTAAAACTTAAAAGTTTGAACAGATGATTCTTAGTATTAGGTTTATATATGTATATAATTTTAGTTTTTATGAAATTACGCATTAGATTTCAAATGGTTTTAATATATAGTTGCACTATTTGTGCTTTAAGTTGGGAGGGCGGCATGTATGTGAACTAATTTAGAATGTTACATATTGGTTAGCTTTCCCAAGGTCATGTGATTTTTGTTTTGTGGGCTATTTAAATGTTTGAATAACTTGACATTTCTTGTCTGATGAAGTTCATGTATTAGTCCTGAATGAAAGCTCTCACAATATTAAATGTATTGTTGTTTCCTAGACACATGCCTTTTATTTCATGACCACAAACATGCTGGCTCAGAAGTTTTTGGACTTTGTCAATCAAATGCTCTGGAACAGTTAGTCAGCACACTGACAAGAGGCTCAAATGTTCTGGACATGGTATTCACTAACATGGGTGATCATTGCACCCTCCCTGTGTGATGTTCTCCCTCGTAAAATTGGACCATAAATCAGTCTCATTCGATGTAATTATAAGATTAGATAAAAATGCTTAAGAATTTTTCTAAGACAAATTACTTCCTACTAAGTGATGGTATAACAAATTTCAAAGCCCCCTTGAATGCAGATAACATGGACTCCTATGCAGATGTGGATAGCAATGCCTTGTATAACCACTTAAGCAGTTGTATAGAATTGGCTCTACCTGACCAGATTAAAACCAGGTCTTGCCGAAACAGCAAGCCACCCTGGTGAACTCCTAGTATAAACAGGCTATATAACAAGAACAAGAATTTAATGTCCAAAAACAAGAGAGAACTGGCTCAGCAGAGGAAAGAATCCCACTCTTGCTTAAACAAGCAAATTAGAGATCATGTCGTACTCCAAAGCTAATTACAAAGCAAAATAGCCCCCCTAGCCAAGGATAATCACAAGGCATTCTTTAACAGCATTCAAAATTGAAAAGGGATACCCAACTATGTGCCTAACTGGTTGTGGATGTCACTACCCATACTCAACCAGAGGTAACAGCCAACCTGCTAGCTGACAGGTTTGGAGAAAACTTCACACCCCCCCCCACTGTCCCCTACAGTCACCCTTGAAAGTATACCTGGCAGCCACCATTCCTCAGCCTATTATCTAAAGAGAGCAGTCATCTTGGCACTCTCCAAGGCCAAAACATAGGTCAATGGGCTCAGACAACATCCCACGTTGCCTTTTAAACAACTTAAAACATGACCTAGCAGACCCAATTGGATCTCTGTTTAACCACATCCTGAGAACTGGCTATGTTCCGGTGGAATGGAGGACAGAAAAAGTAATCCTTCTGCACAAAGGCGGACCATCTACTGACCCTGGGAATTATAGGCCCATAAGCTTAACTAGCCTTATCTGCAAGGGCAAGGAAAGATAGGTAATCTCCAAACTCTGGACCCAACCCTGTTCATATTCATTAAAGGTAGATTATGCCTGTTAAACATGGTTGACTTCTTCGAGAAAGTCACCAAGGCCTTGGGTGAGGGAAAGACAGTGCATACCACCTATCCTATCTTGATTTAGCAAAGGCATTTGAAACAATCCCCCAAACAGATATTATAGAGAAACTCTCCCAACTGGGAATTAAGCCCTACACTACCAGATGGGTAGCCAACTGGCTCACCAACAGGATACATATTGTCAAAGTGGGTGACTTTACCTCTATCAAAAGACCAGTCACTAGTGGCATACCAGAGGGTTTTGTGCTGGGTCCCTTACTGTTCAGAATTTATTTCTTAGAAATCCAGGCAAACTTGGACAGCCTGTGGCTGACCAAGTTCACTGACAATTGCAAGTTGAGAGCAATCACTGAGTCTCCCCAACAATGAAATATACTGCCGACAGGGTTAACACAGACAAATGATTGGTGCCAAAGCCACAGAGTAAAGCTAAGTGCAAAAATGCACTGCTATTTCCTTTGGGAAAGCTGACATCCCTTCTAATTACATTACAGACAGCACTCCTCTATGTGTAGACCCATTGATAATTGATCTGGGTACTCAGGTTGATACCAGTCTGAAGTTTGACCATCATGTATCCACAGTAGTAAAGAAATCCTTGGCACATCTTATAAGTAAAGGCATCACATGCAGATCTAAGGATGTTATAATTCCATTAAATCTGGCCTCATCAGACCAATAACTGAGTACAATACTCCTATTTGCCTGTACCTCACCAGACACCTGCAAAAATTGGAGAGACCACAGAGGTTTCTCACCACAAAATTACAGGGCGCACAAAACAAGTCTTATGCAGAAATACTGAAAGCCCTTTCATTTTATTCTCTCTCCTACAGGTTGATAAGGGGTGACCTGTGCCTGGCTTATAGGCAGTCTCTGACCCAGCCCTGATAGAAATACTACAAATTCATAAATCAAACTGTAGGAGGGTCACTCACTCCAGGCATCTTAACCTAGTCTCTGACATGAGTAGGTCATCCTGGAGAGATAGATACATCTACCAGAGACTACCACTTCTGACCCTTTTCAAATGCACCTAGATCAATGGATGGGTGACCATAAATTCACTCCGGAGGTGGTGCCCATGTTCCTGCTGTACTGAGGAATTCAGTATTAACTACCATAGATCCTTTCCTTTCTGAACTTTATTCCCCTAACCACCGACAACTGGGCAACTTAAGATCAATACGGCTAGTGTTGTAAGTGCTCTAGGGCCTAGTAACCTATTATGAACCTATGAGCTTTTGTGTTACTTACAGTATATAATGGAATGGCCTTATTTTTTTTTGTTTGTTTTTTTAATGCAGTTATCAAGTCTGTTTATTATCAAACATAGTTTTATGTCTGGTGGGAAACCCTGGGCCCAAAGGAGCTAAGAAACCAGAAGCATATATTTTGGTTAAGGGCATTCTATAGTACATTGGGCTTTGTTAAGAAATTCAATTAAATAAAAGTAAAATAGGATCATAGCAGTTACAAGGCAAGTGACCCACAAGGCAATTCCTGCCTTGCCAGTACCCAACCTTGTCTTACCTCTCCTTTAAAGATGGGCAAGCTGGGGATGAATTTGTGAATACCCATGTAGTTATCAAGCTCTGTCTTGAAGGCATATAGAGTGCCACACTGCTTAACTTAGAGAATACGTTTATTCCTACACCTTTTCTTGTTGATTTGTTGGATTAGGTTTAGATCACTAGCTATGGTTTTTGGAGGACTGTTTTATATTGGAAGGTATAAGAATTCTTGGACAATTGGATCTCTTAAATCTTCAATAATCAAACAGAAATGACAAGCATTTAGAGGCCCAAGAGGGTCTCTGTAACACAACAGTTGCGTAAGCATATGTCTAGTCTCTAACATGACTACTGTATCTCAAGCCCTCTTGCATCACTCTTCAAAGAACTTCCATAAAAAGTATATGGTAATAGTTTGCTATTTCCTTTGTAATACAGAGTTTGTAAGACTAAAAAAAATTAGTAAAAACACAAAAAATGGAAAAAGCGCACCAGAAGTAAAACCGCACTTTAATGGAATCTTCAATAAAAGTCACACGTAAATCCACAAATAAACGCTTTAAGACTCAATGCGTTTTCATCCACTTCAGTAGTAAGACTTCATCAGACAATTGAATCAAATTACATTACTCATTATATAGTAAAATAGAAATCAAAAATAACCAGTAGAATCATTTGCATTCTAATTAAACCAATAAAAACAGTTGGGCTCATAAAATAGAGGAATTCTGTGTGTAGTTAATGAATGTCATAAAATCTATTAAAAACATTATCCAAAGTTTAAAAATTTTTGAAACAATTGTATACTTTGGAATGCATAATGATAAGACCTGCATAAGTGCATAACACAAGAGACATCGAAGGAAGAAAACTGCAGTGTGGAGCTACAAGAAAGTCTTTAAAACAGCATGCTTTAAAAGCCCTTCTAACCTAGGAAATTCATCTCATTCAGTGCCTTATCTCAATGACTGCAGCTTTATGGCAGTAAGAAAAACAAATATTGGGTTTCCAGTAGTTAATGTAGAATTCTTGAAACAAGGATTATCACATTGTTTCTGCTCACTATGCCTGAAGGCTGTATTCTAAATTTTCACTCATTTGGGAAATTATGGGTTTAGTACTGGCATGAGATTACACAGATTGTAATGGATACCTCAATCAAGTAATTAAAAGACAATCTGAGCATTCACCATCAATAATTCCATCAGTCAATCAATCAGTCAAATAAGTAAATCAGTGAGTTGGTGAAAGACTGCTGACCAGAGGGGTGAAGCGTTAATGGTAG